>NC_064548.1:14201641-14486641 GCF_023856365.1 Brienomyrus brachyistius | reverse complement strand
GTTCTGAGCTTGTCTGACGTTTTTAGCTTGGCCAGCTGGTGTCGCTGACCATCCCATTCTCTGTTCCCCTAATGGCCCTTGGTCACCATTGCATCAGCGAATGGGAGTCTTCCAGCATTTCCTCACCAATGACCAATGGATGCAGCCCAACCACACAGCCTTGCCTCTGGTCTGAGCCCCAGCCTACTCCTCTACTGGACTCCTGCTGCTTTTCCTCGAGCTGGTGTCGCTGGCCATCCCATTCTCTGTTCCCTTAATGGCCCTTAGTCTTGCACTTTAGTGTGTTTCTTTTGCCCCCTGCGCTGCCATGTGACTGAGCATGTGGCCAAGAAATGTGCGTTCCTGCTCTTGTGAGTTTCAGGCTGCCCTCTGCGTTAACTATATTTTGTGATTAGTTTTCTAGTTCACATGTTAATTGTTTTCTTATATTTTAGCATTGGTCCTGGGAATAACGTTAAATTGAATCCAGCTCTGCAAGCGGTCTGGCCCTGCAAGCGGTCCGGCCCTGCAAGCGGTCCGGCCCTGCAAGCGGTCCGGCCCGGCAAGCGGTCCGGCCCGGCAAGCGGTCCGGCCCGGCAAGCGGTCCTCCAGCAAATTTGGGGATGGTGACAGAATCAGTTCTCCAGCCACCATAAAATCTTCACACAGCTCTGACAAAGAAGACACTCTTTTCTGTTGTCTGTGGGAGTAGCTTGCCCACAGGAAGGCCACATGCATCGCGAAGTTGATGGGGGGAAGCCCTGGGGGCCTCATCCCTGGAAGAGTTGAAACTGCCGGAGAGCCAATGAGGTGAGGCCTGTTGGGGATCGGGATTGGTGTGGCGTTGAGGCTTTGCCCACTGCACAGCAGCACTCAGGTCCTAATCTGAGGCGGCCCATCCAGGGGGGCGCGTGGAATGTCCTGTCCTTCTCACATGATGACCATCTTCCTCTGGGGGAACTTCGTAAACCCTACAATTCAGTGGCGGCACTCTCTGAAGTATGGAGACTGGGAAGTGGACAGATCTCTGTAGATGGGTACACCTCTTATTGGTCTGGTCACTCTGATGGCTGCCATACTCAGGGAGTAGCTGTTGCTGTAGCGGATCGGCTCCTCCTGATGGTGTTTGAGGTCACTTCTTTGAACAAGTGTATTATGAGGCTAAGGCACTCTTTGGGTGTCTTGTCTGTTGTCTCCGTATATGCTCCGACCCCGGTGAGTGATGTCTCGATGAGGGAGACATTTTATTCTCAACTTTGCTTGGTGGTTGATAGCTGCCCGTGAGGTAAGACTCCTCTAATCATGGGTGACTTCAATATGACCACTGGCACTAACAGGGCTGGATATGAGGATTGTGTCAGTCCCCACAAGTCTGGCAACCATGGTGAAAGTGGCTCCATGTTCCATGACTTTGTGAAAGGTCAGGTTCTGCGAGTTCTGGATTCTGGTTCCAGCGCCCTGAATCGCATCGTTGGAATTGGTACTCCAATATTAGTGATGCAGCAAAGGAGATCAATCACATCATCGTAGGCAGACGCTGGAGGCTTCTACAGAACTGCAGGGTCTACGGAAGTACCTAGTTTGTGAATTCTGACCACAGACTTGTTCTTGCTACTCTGAAGATTCTCCAGTCTGTGCCAGGAACTGAGAAGGATGACTGCGAATGAATGATACTGCAGTTGTGACCCGCTGGGTTGGCTACTTTGAGGAGCTGTTTAAAGCTGATCAGCTGGCTAGGATATCTCTGGGTCCACAGTTCTTGAAGTTGATCCTTCAATTAGCTGTGAACCACCCAGTCTCACGGATATTGCATAGTGGTATCCAGGGTAATCTTCTCCAGGCTGGTGGTAAGGCTGACCTTCTGGCATTGACCGCATTCTGGCACTGAGGGTTCTCATCGAGTGCAAACATGAGTATTGGCAGAAGTTCTTTACATCCTTTGTCGATTTTTGTAAAGCATTTGATTTAGTTTTTCAAGCTGCCCTATGGGAGATTCTGAAACCTTGCGGGATCCCCTGAAGCTACTGGACATCATAGTCAGCGTGTACACTGGTACTGTGAGTGCTGTGTAGAGTCCAGGCAGAACCTTTGCATTCTTCCCAGTTCTGGGGTTTGTCAGGGGTATATTTTTGCTCCTACTCTGTTCAACGCTTGCATGGACTGAGCCTCGGGCAAGGTTGTGGGGTTCAGCGGCTGTGGGGCATCTGTTGATGAAGAAAGATTCACTGATCTTGACTTTGCCAACAATGCTGTGATCTTCGTGGAGTCAATGGAGGCTCTGATCGGGGCTCTCGAGAGACTGAGCGAGGAGTCTGAGTGTCTGGGCTTGTGAGTGTCCTGGACAAAAAACCAAGATCCAGGCCTTTGATGACCTCTTGGGCACAGCCATCAGCAGTGTGTCTGTCTGCAGGGAGAATGTTGACCACGTCAAGGTTCATATACCTCGGTAGTGACATTCATGTGTCTGTTGCTTCTGGGATAGGCTCCAAATGAATGAATGTTTTATTATGCACATTGTATCACTAATGGCAATAGAAAAATGGTTGTCAGAGCCATAACATTTATCAAGTACAGTAAACATATCCCATAGGATGAGGTGCTATCAGTCACACACAAACAGTTCACACTGTATGTTCCTATCATTGTGGGGACACTCCATTCATTCTTATGGTCATAACCCTAACCCTACCTATGACACCCTTGACCTCTGCCAAGCCCAAACCTTAACCATAGTAACCAAATAAAACACAATTTTGATTGCATTCACAGATTTTTTTAAATTGTGGCTACATTGTGGGGACCTGAAAAATGTCCCCACAAGGTAAAAAGTAACAGGTTTTGGTCTCCACTATATGGTAAATACAAACCCACCCCACACACATCCACACACACACACATAAATACCATGGACAATTGAACTCATGCAATGCGTTAGCAAATACAACACCCATAGAATCAAGGGCAGCGGTCTGACCCACAGGTGTGGACCTCACATTTATAAAAGAGCATCTTAATAGCCTTCTCTCTGTTGTATGCAGCCTACAGTGTAATGGGATGTTCTGTGGCTGCTACCTAGCAGGTACCAGAGGATCCTGTGGAAATGTTCTCCTCAGCTTTCAAAAAAAAAGCATCCCTTTATCCTTCAGGTCTAAATATGTCTCTGCATTTCCTTAAACGTCACTGACCTGCTGCAGTCAGAAACTCTCACTTTTCTGCCTTTAATTTTTTTGCACTTTTTTAAATTCAAAACAGAAAAATCGAATTTCATTCTGCCAGCCTAAAAAAATATATATATATTAATAGTTTTTGTGAAAACCATAGATTTTGATTTGCCCCTAAACTAACAGCTTCAGCTTCATCACAGCTGTAACCATGACGACTGTGTACCTCTTCCTTCAGGTTTTCCATTGCTTGGTTACCTTGTATTCCCTTGGCATGCAGACTGAAGGAGAAAAAAACACAGCAAACATACTGGGACTTTCCTTTTGCTGTAAGTAAGACCACAGGGGGAGATGGTGAAAAATAACCCAGCACTTTTTATGTGTATATTTATATTATATGTGTGTGTGTATATATATATATATATATATATATATATATATATATATATATATATATATATATATATATATATATATATATATATATATATAACTGCTCTTTGTTCTTCATTGTTAATAAAAGCTCATGCTTAGTTTTCATGATGAGGTTTTATTCTATAACGCTCTGGATATGGAGCATTAAATAGGCTTTGGTAAACCTCCACTATTCATATTACGCATGGCAGACTATACTATAGTGTAATAGAGGCATTTCATAAACAAACTGAACAGCCCATTAAAAAGTAATGCTAAAACTATGCATGTCAACTTGTTCTAACATGTCATGGTGGCATTATTGGAAAACCGAAGAAATCAAGTTTTATAATTTCAATAAGATCTCAGAAGTCGCCTTTAAAGGCCTTTTCTGTATAAATGTTTTCAAAACTTCAACACGGATAGAAATTAGGTGACCACTGAGATTCATGGTTTTGAAAGGGCAGTTGGAATGAAGTTTGTACGTTAGTCCCACTTTTTGAATGAGAAGTCTGAGATCAACTTCAAAATCCTCTTCTTCTGTATAACATTTCTGATAGTATACCGTGTTTAAATTGCTCTGGACGCAAGTTGTTGCATGCCTTAGGAGCTGAGGGAAGACAGATCTTGGATCTGTGCATTGTCAAGCAAGGGAAGTCAAAGTAGATTTCAGATGAGCCTGTTGATGTTGTGAACGCCATTTAATTAAATCATTTAAGCCGTGGCACCTGCCTGGATACCGACACAGCCGACCTAGCGGGGGCGGAGCCCCCACCTCAGGCCACCGAGGTAGGAGCATGTGCCAGTTGGTGACGTTAAAGCCGGGAGCACCCCTGACCCCAAGGGAGGGGGGTCAGTAAAATGTTTCACCCTAAAAATAGGAGCATGCTTCAGCTATCGAAGGTCATAAGACTGGTGAGCCTCCAGTTTTCAGTCTGGCCTGTGAGGCGATATGCCGAGTTTGTTAACATTCCCCAAACACAGCATGCCACACAAATCGGAGCTGACGCTGCAATCCGTCATTTGGGAAAAGTAAGACAAACAGGAACTCAAAGCCCAGTTTTGCATCTGTACACAAGAGTATAATCCTCTCTTCACATATCTGATGACACGGATATGTAAGACTGAACACCTCCAGCCCCCCCCCCCAAAAATTGGGGGGCTTTCTATATTGGATGCCAGTTCTTTGCAGTAACCTACAACACTATCATCTCAAAATGATTTCCACATTTCTGTCATCCTGTAGGCAATCTACCAAGTGTACGATTATATACAATTATTACATAAAGATTAGTACAATCATCGCAAACAAAATAACATAAATACATTAATAAAATCCCATTATCTGCAAAAACTCAAGACATGCCTCCAGGAAATCAATGATTCGGACTGTTCCTTCAGCAACGTCGATGCTAAGCTACGCCCCAAGATCTGCATAAATCACAAGGATGAACATCTACACTCTACACAGCACCCCAGGGGCTGTGTGTGACCTCCAGACTGCGGCTCCACTGCCTCTCCTTATATAATCCTGTGGTTAACCGCAGAAATTAACGACCGAGGTGTGCAATGTATCAGGACGCCTAAGACTTGATCTGTGCATTTCATGGTTAAACTTATGGATACAAAACACAAGACAGAATGAGATTAGATTATTAAAACTTGTCACACAATGTACTCAAACACAACCCAACATAACAGTCCAGAATACCGGTCTCTATTTCAGCACCGGGGGCAATACAGGCTCAAGTTACAGGGCGCTGCAGTGCTGAATTCAGCTCCTCAGATACAAATAACAGTGAGAGTGTAAGTAAAAGCAGACATTGCACTTCCTTTGCTGTTTGTCCATGTAGGTGTTACTTGGTGAAATGCATGCTGGGTCAGCAAACTAGAATTATAAAGCTTGGCTTGATGATTCCTGGCACAGAAATGCTTATATGACATTACAGGGAATTACTGCAGCCTTTGAAAATAAGACAAATTAGTGCAGGTCAAATGCACTGGAATGAAATGACCTGAGCACTGATTGGATAAAGGTGGAAAAATAGGTATCAGCATATGGTCAGTATAAATACTTGTACTAATTAAACAAATTCCTAATGTACCTTTTCTCAGAGCAATACAGCATTTCGGCTTTCGTTAGTTGATTAGACAGATTTCTTGTCATTTGTACTAGTTCAGGTGCACTGAGATGCAGACATGCACAAGATGGGACATGGGACATACAACTGATAACAGGACATAGGACAATCATTTGATAGCAAGTACAAATATGCAAATCCATCCATTTCCCAAAACCGCTTATCCTATTCAGGGTCACGGGGGGTCCTGAGCCAATCCTGGAAGCTATGGGCAAAAGGTATGGAACAACCCCGGATGGATGGCCAACCTATCGCAGGGCACCAAATATGTTAATATAAGTACAAATATGTAAATATGGATACGGAGATATGAATGTATCTGGAATAATAAATATATTATCTATAATATGCATGCATAGCAGCAGATTATAGTGCAAATATAGTGCAAAGTCAGAAAAACTGAGTGTTCAGGGTTGCTTCGCTGCACAGTGAGGGTTCAGATTGTGAAAACACGTAAAAGACGCACCTCAGCTGTCTGATTGCTCCCCTGCGCTGTGCATGAGGGGGGCGGGGCACCGGGGTCAGAGATCAGAGGGCAGATTCCAGGATCGGCCCGTTTGGGGCAAGACAGGCTCGGAGTGCTCTACTTTCACATACCAATTAGGGGGGACTAATTACACTCCCTCCCATTGGAAAATCTATTTGGAGCATCTGCTCTCAGCCCTTCCGAATCTAGACGCGGATCTGGTAGAAATATGCCAGTCTGACTGGATTCACTCCAAGGGTGAATGCAATGATTTACACGGCTGAGAGATCAGACGGACGTGCTGTGAGCCTCGTAACTCTGCCGCCCGTTTAAAGGTGCAGTCCCTTTTGTGTTTTGACTATACTTGGCCATGCGCCGCAGAAGCACACCGTTGACCTTTTTACGATGTAGTCGTCACTTTTTACATGCGGCATACATGGACCAACAAGCCAAGCCCCCTAAACTCTACTCAACTGTCCAGAGTCTCAGGTTACTCAATGAGCTGAGCAAATGTACAGTATGCTTGTCCGCATGCTTACATTCGTATTTGCGCCAAGCCATTATCTTGTCACTTGACTTGGCTTGTTTAAGGGGTGATGCTATCACTTGGATACATTATGCATAAAGGAAAAGCTCATAGTATGATCCGACAGTGAATAAAGCCTTAAAATTCTTTAAAAATCAAGCATTTTGACTAACCTTCTACACATTCTGACCAATCATGTCAGTAAGAAACTAAACCAGTGTAATTTTTGTTGTTGCTCTCTGAGTCCAGATTCAAAAAACACCTCAGATCTTCCTCCCGTCACTGTGGAGGGGGTTGTTCATCACGCATTGCTCAGAAACGCCGAGCAAATCCCTGATTGTGCTTCTATCTGTCCTCCTTTTTGCGAGCTCCTGGTTTATTTATAGACTCGAAACAACTGGCCTCCTAAAAATGGTTCTGAAATGGCAGGGGATATGGGCTTTGCTATGTAAGGTATCCAGCACCAAAGCTCCCACATCCTGATCCCGGCTCCCATCGTTTTTGACTTTCTCTTTGTCTTCGGGAAAGACGGGGAGTGAAAGAGGCAGCCTGTGGTCAAGGTGGCAGATAGAGGGACAGGACTACAGAGAGCAGAAGATCACCATCATCACTCTCTTCCCGAGCTTGGGCACCGCGTCTCAGTCCCAGTGTCCTGTGGGCCTCTTCTCCTCACCTGTAGCCGGGTGCTGATCTCCATGGGAACCATGAAGGCCCTCTGCCTTTTCCTGCTGGCCTGCTTCTACCTGGCCTCCTTTAGTGACGCCGAGGAAGGACTGGAGTTCCCCAGCTTCGACGGCAAGGATAGGGTGATCGACATCAGCGAGAAGAACTACAAGAAGGCACTGAAGAAGTATGACATGCTGTGCCTACTCTACCATGAGCCTCTGACCTCCAGCAAGGAGCTTCAGAAGCAGTACCAGATGACAGAACTAGTGTTGGAGGTAAGACTTAGAAGATGAGTGCAGCTGAATGGTGTGCACCCCTAGGTTACCTGACCAAGTGTCATTTGGCGTCATGGAAAATTACGTCATATAAATTTCTTGAGCTTCGGGAGAACCGTGGAAAACCGCCTGAGATTTATACAAGTGCTGAGGTATAAAATTTTAGCTATAAAATGACTTGGAAAGGAGTTTAGAAGAGGAGTGTTTAAAACAACAAGAGTTTTTACAATGGTATAAAAAAAATCCAGAAACATAAAAGGGACTTGCAGAATTTTTGGTCTGACAGCAGGATTTATTGAATGTGATCAAACCATTCTGTGTGTAGCATATACTATGGCAGGACTCCGGTTTTGAAAAGCATCACACATCAAGTTAAAAGGCTTTATGCAACCTGGTAATTGAAAGGGACTGTGAATTTTATGCGCCTGGGAGATATAGGTGCAAGAAAAATAAATTATTCAAACCTTCTTTTTGTGCCTGTAGCATTTTATTATACCACTCATTCAGTCTAACTCTGCTGGGTGAGAGAGAGTTAATGCTCTGTTTCATTTCCAGAAAACATAATATATCTGGCACATCAGTTTTCTGCGCTCGATTTAAAGAGGTTCTACAAAAAGTTCGAACTCAATTATGTACAGAAAGATTTAAAAAGCCCTTGATCGGCTTGTGCTGTAGGTTTATAATTTGACTGTGTAAAGGCACTCAATGCAATTCTTTATTTGAAATAAGCAAAAATATAAACAAGTAATGTTTGCTTAACAGAACTTTCACCCCTGTACCACATATGTGGTGAGATTATGCATAAACGGTACTTTGCTTTGTATGTAGGTACATTACGGAGAAGTATAGTGGTAATACTTTCGTGAGGGACATGAGATGTTCATGGCCATGTAACAGAGTTTTATCTGCCATTTGCTATGGATTTCTCGGTTCCATAAACGTATCATATTATTCAGAACAATCTATTGGTACAAAGACAGCCTAGATAAATCACTAGAACAAAACAGTAGAAAAGTTGAACATTTGTCCTTGACACATATCAGTTTAACTTTTATTTAAACTTGGAGAAGGAGAAGTTAGCTCTTTAGCCTAATGAACAAAAATTGGGAGCACAGTATTTGGAATGAAGCCTCAGTGCTAACGTTAGAGGTATTTTTGGTAACAGAAAACAGACGTGTTGATGAGTAGGGCCAAGCTGCTGTTAAGATGTGTGGATTCACATTTTCAACACTTTATTTTTACTTCGCATCTCTGGAGGACAATCAGTTTGAGCTGTCCTTCTCAGTCCATTATGGAAGTTGGTTTGGTTTTATGGTCTGATCACCTTACATACGGTTTTCCACACCAGACCATATGGTTCGTGAGTCTTGAAGAGTAGAGGCACATGATACGCTCACCAAGCCAAATGCAAAAATTTTCAGTCCATTCTCTTATGCGACAAACCTTTGGCTTTTCAGGCCAATACCACCTGTGAGTTTGTCGTCAAAGGCTACAAATCGTGGATATAGACCAATGTTTCCCAATCCGGTCCTCGGGGACTTGCAGACAGTCCACATTTTTGCTGGGAGCTGGGAGGGAGCAAAAAGAGGACCAGGTTGGGAAACACCAATATAGACAACAGATTTCTCCGCTGTCCTTGTCCCATTTTTATCAGGCATTACTGACAGATGATATCTTTATTCTTAGATGTGTGGCTTGCAATTGGGTAATTTGCCACCACCTTAAGGCCAGGCTTGTTCTTTCTATTGACATCACTTGGGAGTTTCACTGTGACTCCATTTACAGAGCTGATCACTTTTAGATGGTTATACAACAGAGTCCATTTATCTTGCAGCCAACTAATTCTCTAAACCGTTCCCTAATTAACCCATAAACCATTATCTCCTATTACTGATCTCCTTTGATTCTCTGTTGCCTGAAAAGCAATAAAGCTGATTATCATGTTTTGTCCCCTCACACAAAATTTGTATTATATCAGAACACATTGCGTAGCTGCAGCAAATCTGCAGAGCTCAAATAAATTAATAACTACATCACGAAAATTAATACAAATAAAAGAAACACATTTGATTAGTGATTTTTTTTTTCTCCGAGTGGATTTAAGATTAAAGCATTTCAAACATGAGCTGGTGTTATCCCCAGGAAATGCGATACTTAACGTCTAGACTGTCAAATTTGATCTGTTAAATTAACCAAAAAAAACAAAAAGATGGGAAAAAAAGAGTGACATAAAATCCTCCCCAGCGGGACATCACTCAATGCAAGGTGTGGCCCCCCACGGGAATATGGTCTCAGCTTCACCGTGCTGCAATAGCTCTGGTGAAGAGGTCCGGAGAATGACAACAGAGCCATATTTCAAGTGGTGAGCCGCAACAGCTGGATGCATGTGTGAGTGCGAGTGGAACTGAGCATGTGGCCAGGTCCTCCAGACATGTCAGGGAACGAAGCCTGCGGCCCGTAGCAGGCGGCCAGTAGCAGGCGGCTGACAGCACAAGGATCAATGTGCCGCCTTCACCCAGACCAAGATGGCGTTAAAGGGTGACCTTTGATGAGATTAATTGGATTTTCCAGACTGGGGAGATTCATTTGATGTTTTTTTTTAATATTTAAAGACACAGCGAGAAATTCAAGATTCTGCCTTTATCAGTGGCACCAATAAGGTTCTCAACATACAGTTCTCACTCATTAGTTAAGTTAATAACGGTATGTTATGATATTACAAATCTCTCATGGTCTTCTTTCATTAATTACTCATGCTCTTCCACATCCACAGCTGACTGCCCAGGTGCTGGAGGACAAGGACATTGGCTTCGGAATGGTAGACTCTCAGAAGGACGCCAAGGTGGCCAAGAAACTGGGTAAGACATATGTGTGACAAATAAATGAGCTTCCGCATTTGAATGCCACTGTCATCGCCTGTAGTTGGAAATCTCCTGAAAAGACCTTCTTTGAGTCCCCAGGACTTGAGGAAGAGGGCAGCATCTACGTCTTCAAGGAAGACCGTGTCATCGAATTCGATGGCCAGCTGGCTGCCGACATCCTGGTGGAGTTCCTGCTGGATGTAAGTACTCTCCGGGACTACGTTATGAATTATGAGTTGATAAGAGGGCTGTTAGGAGGGCGGCATGGTGGTACGGTGGTTAGCACTGCCTCACACCTCTGGGACCTGGGTTCGAGTCTCTGCCTGGGTCACATGTGTGCGGAGTTTGCATGTTCTCCCCATGTCGTCGTCGGGTTTCCTCTGGGTACTCCGGTTTCCCCCCACAGTCCAAGGACATGCTGAGGCTAATTGGAGTTGCTAAATTGCCCGTAGGTGTGCGTGTGTGAATGCATGGTGTGTGAGTGTGCCCTGCGATGGGCTGGCCCCCCATCCAGGGTTGTTCCCTGCCTCGTGCCCATTGCTTCTGGGATAGGCTCCGGACCCCCCGCGACCCAGTAGGATAAGCAGTTTGGAAAATGGATGGATGGATGGAAGAGGGCTGTCAGGATCCGTTAATCATCCCCTCTGCCCTGAAAGGATGTAATCATTCAGAAATGAAAAGCGCATCACTGCTTTGAAACATGCTACTTAAGAATAATCTGCCTTGTAATTTTATCTTCTGTATTTTCTATTGCTGCTATTCTCTCTCAGTGCTACCAAAGCATCGATATATCTACAATGACAATACAACTTTCTATCTGCCTTGATGTTTAGAGTTTGTTTTTATGATGCAACGATTAAATGAGTTCCATTTAAGATGTACACCCGTATGTACATGCAAGTTCATTTAACAAAATTTATTTGTAATGGGTAATTTTCACTATTGGGCAAATCAGCTTGTTTCTATTCAAACTGAGTAGAAACGTCAACCGAGTGTTGGCCGCCCATTTAATGAAGCCTGTCTCCCACGGCCAGCTACTGGAGGATCCTGTGGAACTTATCAGTAACTCTATGGAGCTGCGTGCCTTTGACAACTTGGAGGAGGACATCCGGCTCATTGGTTACTTTAAAAATGAGGAATCGGAGCGTGAGTAACAGGCAGGGCGAGTGTGGTGACGCACTGCTCTCCACGGCACCATTCTGAAGGAGTTGCTTGCATTTACAGTCCAAGAATTATTGTTAACTTTTGGGATATTCTGTTGCCTCGGATCCCCGATAAAATGCTGAAGTGAATGCAGTAACTATTTTCAGCTCTTGTAAAGCCAAGGGGTACGGTTGTCCCCGTAGCACTTCCCAGACAATGTTTGTAAGTTAAAGATCAGCCTCATAGTGATTTCTATCCAGTTTGGTCTCCATGTAAACCTTTGGATCATTTTCCTGCACAAGCACTTATAGGGGCGAACATGGAACACAGAATGTTAATGAGCCCAAGGCCTTGCCAGAAGTTCCCCGGTGACCTGCCAGGCTTCAAATAGCCTAGATCTTTTGGTTGAGTAAATCAAGAGCAGTTATTGTGGTATTTATATATAAAAAGAGCAGCATACGTTCATAGAAAGAGGCTGCAGGAATAAACTTGTATTTGTACTTAGTTTTATCATGAAAGGATTCAAGGGTTCCTTGAACTTCAGACGGCTAACAGGAGTTAGGCACAGGCTGCCTTAATGCCTTTTGACTAGACATTCATAGTTTTTCTGACTTCACAGTGGTTAGTTTCCATAATAACACAAATGGCGCAGACATGGGGTATGTCACTCAGGGCTTGTTCTCTCTGTCCTTCTAGACTTCACTGCTTTCCTGGAGGCCGCAAAGCATTTCCAGCCCTACGTCAAGTTCTTCGGCACGTTTGAGAAAGCCGTAAGCAGCGAATACTTTTGTGTGCAAAAAAACAAAAAACAAAACACAAATTATGATGTACAATACAAACTTCAGATTTTATCCTCATCATGCCAGTCGCTACTTGTTCAAATCGGTTTATTTTTCGGCAAAGTAAGGGAGCTTAATTTGTTGCAGGTGGCCAAACAGCTGACTCTGAAGATGAATGAAGTGGACTTCTACGAGCCGTTCATGGAAGAACCCGTGACCATTCCAGGAAAGCCAGTTTCAGAGGAGGAGATTGTAGACTTTGTCAATAAACATAGACGGTAATGTTTGCATATACCTAACAGGGGCATGCACAGTTGTCAAAAATGTCATATCAATCTTTGCACAGGTGATGTCGTAATCAGACACAGATGTAGGTATTTTTAATGTACTTTAGAATTGGGCATAGCTTTAGGGAAATGTTTCATTTTGTTTTTGCAACCTCAAGTTAAACATATAGGTTGGATTGATGTCAGTTTTGGCCACAGTGGTCATTACTTCTGGACTTAAGAGTGGCTTGCAGGATTAATTAATGGGATGAGCCTATCTACTCTGTAAACAAGCTGTGATGCTGTAATTATTCTATTCCAGGCCTACACTGAGAAAACTGCGTGCTGAGGACATGTTTGAGACCTGGGTTTGTTGTCATTTACAGTTGATGAGTTATCCTAAGCACAACAATAATACCGGGCCAACACTGGGCCAAATTCATATAGGATCATACTTACAAACTATACTGTTTTAAAATGTATGAATGAAAAGTGCAATACAGTTCTCTTGATTTTATTGTAAATCCACATGTCTGTAATAAATAGAAAAACATCTAGAATCTAGATCATGCATCATGACTCTGATTCTCTCTGAAATCTTTCTATCGTCTACCAGGAAGATGACATGGACGGGATTCACATTGTCGCTTTTGCAGAAGAGGAGGATCCCGGTGAGCCAAAAAGATAGAGAACAGTACACTTCAATAAGCTATTCATTTGTACATTTTGTGGTGTTGAGTTGTAACCTTCTGGAAACTTCTCAGATGGCTTTGAGTTCCTTGAAATCCTGAAGGAAGTGGCCAGAGATAATACAAACAACCCTGACTTGAGCATTGTGTGGATTGACCCAGACGACTTTCCCTTGGTGAGTAAATGATTGCAGTATGTTCTATTCCTACTATGCATAAAATAGAGAGGTTCAACTAAAACTAAAACAGCTGGATCACAGTACTTAGTTTCAACATTACTGCCCCTAATTCAGACTGAATTCATTTTCTGCTGTACATTCTATGTTTGTATATGATTTTCAGCTGATTACCTACTGGGAGAAAACCTTCAAAGTGGACCTGTTTAAGCCTCAGATTGGCGTGGTCAACGTGACAGATGTAAGTCAGAAATTGATTATTCTCATGTCCAGTAGAACCACCATTGATTTTAAAGATGATACAAATCTTCAAATATAAAGAGGTACTTCCTAAGCCATGTAATATTGTGACCTAACTTTGACTCTTGAAGAAGTGATTTCATTCATTTTGCATCTTGATCTTTCTGACAGGCGGATAGCATTTGGCTAAATATGCCTGATGATGAAGATCTGGCTACAGCAGAGGAGCTGGAAGACTGGATTGAAGATGTACTGTCTGGAAAGGTCAACACTGAAGACGACGACGATGACGACGACGGTGATGATGACGATAATGACGATGATGACGACAATGACGACGACGATGATAACGAAGATGATGATGATGACGATGAAGATGAGGAAGATGATGAAGATGATGAGGACAATGATGATGATTAGATTATACACATTCTCGAATTAATTTTGGAACCTGGTATTACCGGCATCATTTAAAATCTCATCTCACGCTGGACTCTGCATTTCAAAGAAGCAACAATATCAAAATGAAATATGTACCTTGAATGCTTTTATAGAGAATTTTGTACATTTTGTACGTGTATTTATCTCCTACTACAATGCCTATTTTTCATCCCAAACAAAAGACAATTTCCACCTGATCAGTTTGGGCACCAAAAGTTGAAGGTATCAAGTAGTAATCAGAGAGTGATCAAAGAAAGATTTTTTTAACATCACCCATTCTGTTGGTATTCTATGAGTTGCTACATTTGTTTTTAATTAAGTTCCATGTTAATTGCTGCCTATTGTATGCAATTAAAAGAATATTTCCCACAGACTATCATAAACTTACAGTACAGTCTCATAGCTATATCCCGCTGTAATAAACTTCCTGACAGATAGGTTTGGCTGGCTGTTATTTAAACCTTCTTTAAAATTAATACAATATTATATCTCTGATGAATTAAGCTATGAAACTGAAACAAAGAGAACTGTTTGGCCAAAACATAAAATAAATATTTTTGTAAATAGCTTTTTTTGTGCTAACATTGGACAAGTCAGTGTACTTGAGGTGTTTTTCATCTTTTTCGTGTTTTCAAATATTTACTGAACGATGCCAAGCAGCACATTACGAAGAGAAGTGCCTTTACTCGGTGCTCTATTGTGGCTTCTGAGCTACACTAAGGTCCTGGCAGCAAGTAATTATACAGAATGCACGTCTACAACAAATCATTCTCGGGGGGCCGTCTTTTAGCCAGGGGTATAGATGAAGAACGAAGGAGAAGAAGGTTTAGTCTGTAAGTATTTATGCGTGAAGATAACAAAAGTGTAAGAGTAGACCCTCGAGGTTATTGTGGCTTATGTTTTTTTAAGTACCGCTTGGCAGAGCAAAACAGCTCAAACCCGACGAGAACCTTAGGATACCTCAAGTGGTTGTATTTTAAATCTACATGAAAGGAAATGCCAACTTTTGTCCAATGTTACACATTTACAACTGTTTTGGTAACTGGAAAGTCAACAGATTTCACTGCAGCGGAAATATGTCAATAATGCCACTCCAGATAGGGTTAAGATGATCTAACAATTTTTAAAGTGTTGTTATTTTATTTATGATGAATAAACCCATCAAAAACATTGCTGAGATTGGATTTGTAAATCAAAACTGGGGCAGGTGAGATATATTTTTTTTTTTGGGTTATTTCAAGTACTATTTCAAAGAAACTACTGATTAGAACCCAGAAGAGCCTCTCTCACCGGACTCTACAGCAACAAAGGTATGACAATAATGAAACATATGCTTAAAAAGATTTGCATTTCATGAAAATGTGAGTTATGTCCTTTAAAAGCAGTTTAGAATGTATGAGACATCACAACTAGACATGAAGTCTGTTCGCTGGATGCTTTTCGATGTCTTATACTACCTTCTCAGAATGATAATTTTGTGGTCTTAAAATATTAAAGACAAAAGTAACCGACATGTATGAACACAGGCAGAGACATTTACTTGCCAGTGTGTTCTTGGACTGTTGCCCTTGTTTGCAAGATCTCGAAATCTGATCCCTTGCATGCCTTTCCTCTCCAGTATAGAGACCACACATCACAAGGCTTTACAACGAGCAGGCAAGCAGAAAAGAGAACCAGGCCTCTCTGGAAACCGTTACAGTGGAAGGAATAAAATGTGCGTGTGTGTGTTTTCGGATAGAGGCTTTTGTGTGTGTGTGTTTTCAGATAGAGGCTTTTGTGTGTGTGTGTGTGTGTGTCTGTGTGTTTATAGGAGCAATTGGTTGGGGTGGAGGGGGGGGTGGTTCTACGAATAGCACTCTTTGGGATCTACTGTTAAGGCCAACACCTGGCTGCCCTGTGGCATGAATTATTAAAAGGGAATGGAATATTTCGATAGTTCTAGACAGGAAAAAAGGCAGCGGAACGTGAAATGTGAATGGAAGAACTGGGATAATGTTGATGATTCAGTAACAATGAGCAAGGAAAGATACTAATACTATTAATACGAATGACTAATACTAATACTACTAACACTTATTATACTAGTAGAAGTTTTCTGTTTAATTTTTTCCTAACCAATTGTCCAGACTATGTCCAAAAAGCAATGCAACCTTAAAGATAATGTAATCTGTATTGTACCAATAACCATGACAATGTAAGCGACAAGTAGGCCTATGACAGCTACGGTTATTACCCACAGATTTATGATAATCTCTTAGTGCTCTACAGTGTTGGTACAGTTTTGGGTTTGTAATTGCTGCTGTTTTGTCAAATCAGCACCACCTTTCTATTCATGCTAGAACTCCAAACAAAAAAATAACAATCCAGAGGTCCAGAGGAAGGAACTGCAGAGGAATGGACAATGTTGATTCAGCTTGTCAAGATCAAGTCCCATGAAACTATGGAAAACATGCCGCTCATGACCGTATCAGGGCATACGGAAAGCTACATCCTTTTTCCTTTTAATTTGAGCTAAATGTTGAAGGACAGCAATACCTTGAGATTGCCTCAACAAAAGACAATTGGGGAGCTTTGGAGCTCCTTACACATGTCTTAGATCTCATTTCCAGGTACAAAGATGCAGCTTTTATAACTGCTGCCCCCTAGTGTTGCAGTAAAAAAAGCACACTCAGGCTATCAACGACTAACCAGCCGCTGCAGGCATTTTAAACCAGTGGATCTGAACAAATAATGGAGGGAACAAAAAAAAACAAACTAATCTGTTATGAGCGTTGAGACGCTCTCAAATGACAGGAGCTTAGCTGATGAATACCATAGCACTGCAGGATCACAAGTCCATAAAGGCTTGTGTTTGTTTAGCATTACTAAGCTAGTGGGATGCAGAAGTATTCTTCCAAACTGATATGTTTCCAAGGGATCGTAGGAAAATTACTCATTGTCTAAGACGACAATGTGAAGACTAATCTGTTTTTTTTCTTCTTCTTCTTTCTGACATCTGCATTCCTCACGCCTGTTGGAATCTGCTACTGGGGACAAAGGTTCGGTGAATATAATTATATTGTCCCCTTCTCTGTATGCCACACAAATCTTGCACGGATGCCGGGGCAGCCAGCACTAAATCTGTAGGGACAGAAAGCATATTAAGCAGGAATTTGAACCCCTATGACGACTGCTGCATGAAGGGCTTTGCTAGTAGCAAATTGAGCTAGACGTGAAGTCAGCATTGTGATCATTTCTCTCCCATCTCAGAGCTGAGGAATGTGTAACAACAGTAAACATGTTTTGTTTCCTGCTCCGTATAATGGCACAATGCAAAAAAAAGCACCATTTTTAGAAATTATAACTAGTACCCACATTCAAACACATGAAGTAAACAATGCGAACGATGCTAGCCACTTCCAAATTCTTCGTGGCACACCGCAAATTACTTATAGCAAGGATCCTAAACCTTTGCATTCCTACTCACAAATCCTCATATTGCTTCAGGGCCATGTGGTGTGATTGCTAAAGAACTTCAGAAACCCTGAAGGGGAACCTCTGTCGGGCAAAGCATCAAACTCAAAGCAGGTTCTGGATTATTACAGAAAGGGTAGCAAGCAGGTCTCCTTAGTGGCAAAGTGCATTAGTGAGCCACACGGTGACCAAAGGCAGTCGTGTTCAGTCTGGATTGTGAGGGGAATAAGTGAATGAAGTGACTCAGGTGACGAAGGCTGTTGGCTGCCATCCCATCTCCCCTGAAACTGGACATAGTCATGCTATCTTCTGATTGGCCTTTTATATAAAATAGATGGGGGGGGGGGGGGTACGTGTGGTGGGGGGCAGTGATGTTCATAAGCAGACTAGCACTCTGGCATATGCTTGAATACAGCTGATTATAAGCAACTACCTTCCAGGTAAAAATGTGATACTGGGTTTATAGCCTGCAGCTCCGGACAGAAGCTGTTACTGAGAAAGCTTTATGATACAGAGAAATACACTGCAAAGCCCCGTGACCCTGTATAAGAAAAGTGGGAACAGAAGATGGATGGATGGATGGACAGACAGAAGATGTTAACAGGGCCATTCAGTTTACCTTTGCCTTGAATATTATTTTTAGAAAGTAGAAAGTATTTTGTATGACATGGAGCATACTGAGAAGCATGGTCTATTACTGGGAAGAAAGAGAGCCAATCCTTTATGAAAAGCACTCACAAATTGTTTATTTTTTTATATAAATACTGTAGTTGAGTTGACTATGATGTCAGTTTTAGGGGAAAAAATGGCATTTTTAATGCAACCAGGACATGTGAATATTTGAAACTGGGAGTCTTTGACATGTAGACATGACTTACATTGACAAGGGTGTAATCCAGGTACAGAGTCACATTGAGATGCACCATATATATAAAACACACCCACCATCGGTAAAAACTGAAAATGTGGGTTGTATAAACTCCCCCCAAAGTAGTAAAAATGATTTAACATGTACAGACAATATACAGTTTCATATTGTTTTACCCTTTGTGCATACAACCTTTTTTTTTTTTTTAAATACAACATATGCATTTCCAAACATTCACAGTGAAGAATATCAGTGTAGCGCTGTGTTGAATGCTTCAATAATTATTGCTCCAAATGGCCTAAATACCGAGACAAAAAAAATCAGGTGGCGATACAGGGGAAGGTTATGGCTGTTCCAGTCTTATGTATAATATGTGCGAACTGCTCAACATGTTTTACTATTTGGACTATATATGCCGACAGAAAACGATCATCATTGTTGCTATAATACACTTTATGGATTAAAAATAACAGATCAGAACTGACTAAAACATTTGAGTGGGGGGACATTACTACATTTCAATGCAATGCTCAAAGCAGGAGTAAAGCACAGCTCCCAATTCCCCCAAGTGGCCAGAGTCTCCTTTAGTCCAGTTACCAGTGCTGCTGGTCACATGTTCCTCAACACAGCTGATGAATTTGCCAGCCAACGTATACCATTCTCTCCCAGAGTAATAAAGTACGCTACAGCAGGACTTTATCAGCCTCGTAGTGCCGTAATGCTTTTCTGACTCACAATTTATCTATTTTTTTGCCCCAGAAAACAATAGCTACTTTTCCATAAAGCTTGTGACAACATGAGACCGAATACATCGCTCTTCCCACCTGGCACCTAACAGTTGCCCATACAAGTTGTTCTGTTCAGTTCTTTTCCTCCCCACCACAGGAAAATTAAAGATCGACTCAGAAACTAAAACAAACAAATTTGTTTAATTTCTACAAATCAAATATAGCGCAATACTCATGAGCCCAAACTGAAAATCAGGATCCGATTTCAAAACTGAATTCAAGTTCTCGTGGATTTTTTGTTCAACATCTTAATGCTTCAGGGATATCAAAGATACACCATGCAGATAGCTGAGCTTTGCTACCTGCTCTGCATGTTCTCCCTGCAGTTGATGCAACACTGGCAACATTTTCCAGGCTTCTTATAGTAATTGTGTAACTCCGACTAGAGAACTTTCAAACACATATTAGCGTTGCTACTTAGCTGTAGGATGAAATGTGCTGCTTTTGTTTCTTACACAGAAATCCACTCCTTCCTCTGTAACAAAGTTACACACATTTTTGCATAGGGTCCACATTGCTGGGGAGGAGGACAAGTGTAGAGGTGCCCGACTGTACCTGACACAAGAAAAAAGGCAGATCGGGTCACCTGGCTCCATTAAACGCAACGTAAACCTGCCAAGATAACAGTGGTCTTTGGCCTTTCTGCACAAAACAGTGAAAACACACAGCAGGAATTTGTCTGAAATTAAATTTGTACGTAGATGGTGAGTGCGGGGAAAACAAGAGAGACGTGCAGATCTAGCGAGAGTAACGAGAAAATGTAACTGAGCAATAATCAAATTTATTCCCCAAAAACACCAAATACTGCGGAGAATCCATTTCTGGTCAGACAGACAAGGTCTTTGTTTTGTGTGTAGAACAAAATTCATCAGAAGGACAAGCCATGACTCAGGGCATGGCGAACACCAGATTGGACATTTTAAATGTGGGTTAATGTGGCCGCAGATTCCTGCAAGAGTCTCGATAATGCAGTAACCGCGTTTTCTGCATTGAGGCTGGTACATTTTCAGGAGCTCTCAGTTAAGATAAAAAAGCTATGAGAGAAGTGGGAGGGGTGTCCATCGGAGTCGTTTTTTTTCTTTTTATATATAAAAAAGTGTGAATTACGCGAGCAGCTTACATTCCTCATGTGCACAAAAAGTTATATATTACAGACACGCACACATCCAAACATACATACAGATATACAGTTCCTCAATAGAAAAAAAATCTTTGAAAATGCACCTGAACAATTGTAGTTGGTCAAGATTTCGGTGCACTCGAGAGGGCCGTTGCTATAACAACTTGTAAGAACGCACTGAAGCACTGAGCATCCAGACGTTTTTTGTTCGAGACGTAACCAAACTCCAGCTGCAGGAAGTGTCATTTTAAAAAACGCAGGTATAAAAAACTGTAATAATAATAATTAAATAACTGCTGGCATACCGAGTGCTCGCAAACCTCTTGTTTATGGAATGAAATAAAAGTAACTGAAAATTTCATCCTCTGCTCCCCCACTTCCACTATCAGTTTGCAGTCGTCAGTAGTCCACAAAATGTCCGTAGTCATAGCAACAGACCCTGTTGTCTTCTGGCTCTTCGCCAGCCCCTAATTGTCTTTATTGGTGGGGGTAGCAGGCAGTGAGGGCACAAATGAAAACTCACTCCGGCATAGACAGTCCGGTACTTCATCTTCTTCAGCTTTGTTGGTTTAGAGCTTTCAAATTTGCCACTTCCTCCAGAACTACACAAAATATATATATATATATTTAAAAGCATATATTTATTCATATATAGATTTATATGAATAATATAAAGTTGAATAAAACCAAAGGACAACAGCAAACTGAACTGAAAAAAATTTACAAATGTGGAAAAAAAGAAAACTGCTTAAAAAAAATTTAGAAAGTAATTAAAAATATATTTATATATGTATTTCTAAACAGATGTTTCTGACTGCAGTCGAAGGACAAATTTGTGCGACTTGGGATCGATAAATTCCTCGGACAGCTTAATGAATGGGATCCTCCTGGCGGTCACCACCAGGCTGAAGTCTATGCACTTGAGCAGAAAGACGGATCCGTCCTTCAGGCCGCTGGTGACAGAATCCTCGCTGACGAGAGTCCAGTGCCGGGCCAGCCAGTGCTCGCGGCCGTACTGCAGCGTGGGACCGGCGATCAGGTAGCTCTCCAGGAAGGCCTAAGCTCACAGATGTGGGGAGAGGCAGAGCGGGACGACCGATGAGGCACGATCACAAACCAAGTCACGCTCAAGAGAGCCACTGAATTAAAGAAATAAAATCTCTACTGTTACACATAATGCTGATTAAAAGATTCTATGACTGAAACTCTCTATTCAGCGGTACATTGTATATGAAGGGATCCCAAACGTTTCGTGACTGTTGTCCGGTTTACGTTATGTAAAAATTTCACTGACCGATAAAACCTGTTGATTGAGGTGGGGGGGCGTGCTGGCGTCAGATTGATCGATGGGACAGATTTAAGAAGTTTGATAACGTTAACCATTTCCATTTCTTTTACATGCTATTAAGATAAGTGATTTTTCTTGGACATTAACCGCAACCCTGATTAAAACTGCCAGGATCGAGGCCCAGCAGAACAGTGCCCACAAACTGGGAAGGAATCTCTACTGTATAACTCTCTAATATTATGTCTGTGTGTGTGTGTGTATATATATGTGTGTGTGTGTGTTTAAATTAATTTTTATAATATGTTGCGTTGGTAGGAGTGCACATAGAGTTTTGTTGTACAAGTACAATTACAATAGGGACATTCAATTCTATTCTATTCTATTCCATTCTATGTTGCTAAGGGATTAATCATTATGTTTAGTTATAGAACATCTCAATCGCTGGTTACTCCTTGTCTTACAAAAACACTGTTAGTTGCAACATGCCATACAGTGGATAAATCAAACTAACAAGCAATGTAGTAACATCATAAGTACTTCACAGTGGTGAGGTGTCTAGACCAACCTTGGGCGTCATGTTGTTGGTGATGCAGAAAGCCAGATGCTGCTGAATACTCTCCATGGTGTGGCAGTGCTGCTGCCTAGTGGTGCGGAGGTACTTCTGCAGGGCGCGCGCCATGGAGGGAAAGATGGCCTGAGCTGCCTCTCGTGGGTCCATCACCTCTCCAGGGGTCTTCTTCTGCTCCTCCTCTTGCATGCGCTTGATGTGGGTGAAGGCCTCCTCTACCGCCACCACCAGCCTATTCCAGCGAGGCCCCACGTCACACGGCTGTCAGACTGTTCCCACCCTCGTTTGTACACCCCTTGCCCATCTACTTGTTAATTTTCCCACTGCTTCATCATCAAATACAATTCATGTCTCACCCCACTATTCCTTCCCAGATTTGCTGTTTGCCTTCATATCTATCCATCCATCCATTTTCCAAACCGCTTAACCTACTGGGTCGTGGGGGGTCCGGAGCCTATCCCCGAAGCAGTGGGCATGAGGCAGGGAACAACCCAGGATGGGGGGCCAGCCCATCACAGGGCACACTCACACACCATTCACTCACACACGCACACCTACGGGGAATTTAGTAACTCAGCATGTTTTTGGACTGTGGGGGGAAACCGGAGTACCCGGAGGAAACCCCACGACGACATGGGGAGAACATGCAAACTCCACACACATGTGACCCAGGCGGAGACTCGAACCTGGGTCCCAGAGGTGTGAGGCGACAGTGCTAACCACTGAACCACCATGCCGCCCTGCCTTCATATCCAAATACCAAATATTGCAGTAATTGTGGTTTTCATTCAGTTTTTTTGGGTAGCGAAAATACTGATTCATGGTCATAGCATATATATTTATGGGGGCCCCGCCTCCCCCCAGAACTGCCCCTGATCAGTGGGACCCTTCTTGGTGCTGCAGAACAGGCTAGCCTCATCTCACCTGGCTTTCCTCTTCCTCACGCGCCGTTCCTGATCCATTTCTTCGTAGTACAGCTCGTTGTGGCTGGTGTCCCGGCGGCGGGCAGCTGCTGCAATCATGGCCCGGGATTGGCTGGGGGTGGTGTTGTTCGCCGGGCCTGGAGCGGTCAGGGAAAAAGACGGGGAATCACCTGCAGCTGTCACAGAGAGCGTCGACAGCATCAGGTCGAGCACTGCCCTGTCCGCTGGCTCCCGCATTACCATGACAACCCGGTAACAAGCACCCCCCCCCCAGCAGCTGCTTTCAGGGCAGTGACATCACACCATATGGCTCCCTGTGTTGCAATCCTCTTCCTTCCAGAGTCGTCATTCTAGCTGACCAAACATCTAAACTTTAGAGATGAGTATCCCCAGATGTTTTATATCTTAAAAACAAAATCATCCTCACTTTTAACCTTACCCCCCCCCCCCCTCCACCCCACCCCCACCCCCACCCCCCCCCCCCCTCCACCCCACCCTGTCTCCTTTTGTCAGCGGTAATTTTTCCCAACACATTAACCGCGTTTAGCCAATCCAAACTTACACAGCTGGAAAGAGTGTGCAGTCGGCCTTACTGTGTGCCCCCCCCCCCCCCCCACAGCCCGATAAGATAACAGCGAGCGGCAAACAGACACGGGGGCTGGCCCCCCTATAGCATGGGCCTGCTCCATTTCCTGCTGGAGAGTGGGTTTGTGTGGAGGTATCTGAACACGCTAACATGACCTTCGATCTTTACACGGTGAGCGTTCAGACATCAGGAAAAGGAATCTCATGCATCTTCTGTTAGACTGCACCAAACCATGACCCACAAATACACATTTGCTGAACACAGTTAATTTTTAAAAGAAGCTGTTTTCACGACAAAAGATTTACACCTGGGTAACAGTCTGCATGTTGCTTGGTGGGCTCTAGTTCTGGCACAACGTAGAAATGTATTTTGGATTTCTATACCCTGAATCCATAAATAACCCCCATCCCCCAATTTCTCTGTTTAAAGTCCTTCTTCTAACTATTAAGAGTTTCAGGGGTCTTACATTAATATTCAAGACATGGCTGTTTTTGCCCAAAACTGACTTTAATCTGGGTTAAGAGTGCAGGTCTGGCTGTATTACATCGTAGATGCCTATTCAGGTCAGGGATGGTGAATTATTCATACCTCGGGGCACGAGAATCTGAGGCCGCTCATCAGGGCTTGGCCAGGAATCCGTAACTCTGAATAGAAGGCTGATAATGAGCCGGGAATTTTAATGTGGAGTTCATATGGGTACTTTAACGCAAATTATTTGGATCTGCGGCTATTTTATAAAAGGGGAGTTGGGGGGCATGAAATGGTCTCATGCATAAAAGACACAGGGGTGTTATTTAGGCACCTAAAGCATGGCAAATCCAATTAAAAGCCTGAGATATCAAGTTCTGCAGGAAGACCTGGATCAACGTCAGACATTCCAAGCTGCTCGAGATCTTAGGAGAGGTACTCCAAGGTCATGCCTCACACTGCAGTCATAGATGATTGGTGATGAACTGGATACTGGTACAGCACGGCCTAAACAGGTGGGACAGCATCTCGGCTCGGCCGTCCTTGCCCCAAAGAGGGCACAAGGCTGAGCCATAGCCAGAGATGGAACGATACTGACTGTACTGAGAAACAGAGGGTCTGCTACCCCCCCAACATTCATAACTCAGAGAAGGGATTGTTGGACAGAGGCAGCGGTAGAAGTTTCCATTCAGGTTCCTCATGGGCCTGGATCTACCGTGGCAGGGCAAGGATGGAAATGCAGTGGACCGTCCCACAGAGAAGATGCACACTGTCCCAATGTAGACTGCCCACCTCTTTAAGGTGGACCAACACAATTCAGGTTCGCCCATCTTAGTTCTGGATTTTTGGTTCTGATTTTCATATAGAGCAAGAGTCAAAGTCTGGGCACATTAACTGAAAATCATTTGTTTTTCAACAAGATAACAAATCTTAAGGTTATGCAGCAAGTATTATCTTGTGAACAAGGAAAGACCACAATCCCCAGGCCTAAACGCTATAATGCTGGTTTGAGATGAGTTGGATCAAAGAGTAAGAGCAAGGTAGCCAACTTGTGCCCAGAACTTGTGGAAACACCTCCAGGACTGTTGGAGAAGCATTCCAGGGGGCTACATCTGGAAGCTGGTTGAAAGAATACCAAGAGTCTGCGATGCAGCCATCAAAGCTAAAAGGAACCATTTTTCAAAGGGACTAAAATTCGATGAAATCTTGAGATACTGAAACTTTCGTTAAAGCCGCATGAGACCAGGGGGCCCAGGCTGAGCATCCGGATCTCCTCTGCTCCACTCACCGTCCACGTTGTAGACCTTGAGACCGGCCAGATGCTTGGCGGCACGAGACTTGGCAGCCATCAGCAGAGCTGGGTTGTGGACGGCAAAGTCCCTGTAATAGTTCTCCAGGATGGCCAGTGCGGCACGCTGGATGCTGGAGGAGACAAAGGACAGGGGTTAAGCACGGCCATACGTACCATTCCAGAGACAGTTAATGAGGAGGTGACCATTCACTCATTTAACCATATTTTGACCATAATTTCAGACTTGGCTTGGAAGTGGCTCTCAATTCCAGGATACTGTACAGCTATACATAGAGGGTATTATGCATTTGTTAAAATGTGGCCTGTAACAATCACTGTGGTGAAGACGGTGACCAGGACTGCAGAAGAATGTTTTAATTGAGGCTAACACAGCAGAAAGAGGAAACTTACAGTCAAAAACACTGTTTTAGGCAGAAATAAAAAGATAAAATCGGGGCACATGTGTCGGGGGACAATCGGGACCTAAGTTGGAGACAGGATGCGTCTCAGGGTCAGGCTGGGTACAGAGGGCCCCAGAGGTATGAAAAACAGGTTATACCATCAGTCATGAACCTGGGGCAAGCGAACTCACGCAAACAACCTGGTCACATGACCCTCTCTCCTGGGACAGCAATGCCTCCTGTTGTCACACACTCTTCAGAGAGCATTACACCGGTTTAACGTTTTAACCCCATTATTTAGCACTTGCACTGCAAATTTATTTATTTCTGCAGCTTTTACTCTGGTTCTCCCCAGCAGACAGCCACGAAGACAGCTGAGGACCCGCAGAGACTCTGCCTTGTTCCATACAGGGGCGCGAGAAGGTACCTGACCTCCGCATCTCCTCAGTCCATCACACTCCTCAACGGAGCGTTAAAGTTATGAAATGATACCGAGTTCCACCGTTTGTCCTTCTTAAAACTTCTACATCACACTGACTACCAATTATCGCTGTGAATCATGTCCTTGGTGGATTGCCAAGACTGCAGTTACACACAGAGATTCACTAAAGACCCTCCACTGATGTTTGGGGGGGGTCACCATGCATCACATTGAGGAGGCAGAAGCCGAGCCCCAGGCCCTGCGATCGGCATCAACCATCACCCCCTTATCACTGCAAAGGCTCAGATACTCACTTCCAGCACCCCCCCCACCCAATAATTGCGGAAAATGTTACAGTAGCAGAAAACAGATTGAAAGTACTAACATCCCCCTGCTGAGTCGCCAATCTCATGACTAATGAACTTTTCTGTACCAAAAAACTTTTAAATGCAGATTTTACCAAAGTATGCAAAAATTCCATCCACTACAGATGCACACAAGGCTGCCACTAACGACTTGTTTTTCTATGGATTAATCAATTGACTATTTTACCGATTGGTTGATTAATCTAAACAATTAAATTTTGCTCCATGAAATCAGGCAGTTTAAATTAATGTTCTAACTTTGACAACAAACTATGTTATTGCAGAGCTTTAGATAATGGACACCGGCTTTTCAGCACCACATGGACAGCATTTTCACCCACATTTTCATAAGCAAATTAGCAGTATGCCTAATATATTAATGAGATGCGTACTGTAATGCCCAAAAGCTAGTCATCTGTAAATTCGCCGTATCCTTTCGCTTATTAAATTCAGTTAGTGGACCACGCCACATGTTTTGGTAAATCATGGAAGCGATGAGCACTGAAGTGAAGAAAGGGATGATCAACAACCACAGCATCATTTAAAAGAGGTGATATTGTGTAAAAACGAGGTAAAAAGATGTCGGTGGTGCATTGCTGCTTCTTGCCAATTAAAGTCCAACATATATTGTTTTTGTAAACATAGTTTTCATTTTTATTTCAGTTCATGAATTATTTTCTTTTATTTAGCATCCATTTTTGTATCAGTTTAAGTTTATGATAAACAGCCCTGTTCCCAACAAGCCCAATGCAGAATAAGCGTCACTCCTTGCTCTTGTAGCACTCTGGGGGTGCAGAATAGCACCTCTGTTTGCGCTCTTCAGAAGCTCGTGCATTGCCCTATGCCCATGTACTATGCCATCGAACTTTGCACAGTGTAAAACTACCTTTTTGATTTGTGATCATTTGAACTACTCCCATAATTCCGTAGTTATATTAAAGGAAAAACATCAGTTAGAATGAACTGAAGTGGTTTAGAAATCATAAAGATAATTTCATTAAAATTATAATAATTTTAAAAAACATGCACCGATTTAAGAAATTGATGTCAATGCATTTTTCAGTGTCAACGTCAAGTGCGGCCGTCCTTTCTAAAACTACAATTCATAACCAGTGTTGGGCAGTTCAGGTGCAGAAACTACAAACCCAGACCAAGATTTTGTTTCTACCAAGCAGGTGAAGACTGTTACTCTGTATGCTCAACTGGCTGGTAAAAACAAAATCCTGGTCTGGATTAGTAGACTCTCGACCTGAACTGCCCAACACTGTTCATAACCTAATCGGTTCCAGGAGGTCATTAAATTTCAGGAATCCTACACCTCACAAGATAAAACCAAAACACATCCCCCCCCGGCACTAGTGAGAAGGTTTCCTTCCCCCTCCCACACTAAGATAAGAACGAACATTTTTAGCTGGCTGTTAAGGGAGGATTTGTCCTTTGCAGCCACAGTCAGAGTGATATAATGCAGATCATGTGCTCCGGAGTCCCCCCTGCAGATGGACAGAGCCCAGGCTGGAGCACAGGGGCACACGCATTGCTGCTTAACCTAATTACCGGCAGCACCCTCGCGGCACCATGTGCTTCCCATTTACCTGGGCCAGCACAGCGCAGTACTGTCCCCATAACTGGGTGGATCGTACCCTGTACATGTCGTGTCCCCCAGCGAGGAGGGACAGCCGGCCTTTGGCAGCACAGTGATGTTCTTGCGCACGACAACCTTCCCCATCAACCGCTTCAAGTGACGTGTGTGCATGTAAATATACGCATTTCTTAGTTATGGGGGAAAAAAAGCAATCAAAAGAATGATGGGTGGGACCGGCTGTCAATCACTATCAATTAAGCCAATGAGAATCAATGACTTAATAAGGGAAAGTATATTGAACCAGTCATTAATGTACAATGAATGATGATCACACCCACCCTGGGCTGTGTAGCCTCCATATTCCATCACTTCACATAGTTTTCCATCAGTTTATAGACGGTTTATTGTATTATCTAATAAAAATAAAGACCAGGAAAATGCTGCACTTTTTATGCAGAAGGCTGCAGTACGAAAACAGCAGCAGGACCTAGCTGAGACTCCACATTTATATAATTTCATTCCAAAACTGATCTTCACTTATTGTGCATTTTTTAAGCTTGCTGTTGTACTGAACATATTTTACACATCTTCTATGCGTAGGTCACCAACAGGTCACCAACACAAGCTAGACCGCTTCCCTTTGCCCCCCCAAGGCTCTCTAATGTTATGTCTTTAACACCTGTAAAGTACAGTACGGAGCCGTACGCAGTCTTTAACTGCCTGAGACTTTTGCACAGTATCGTATCCCCCCCCACCCCCGCGGCTGGCTGACCTGAGCTGGCCCAGGCTGTAGTGCCGCGTCTCGCCGTCCGTGGAGCGAGTCACCCTGACGGAGAAGGTGGCCTGTAGGTGGCGCAGCTCCAGCAGCACGATGGCCAGGTACTGGATGAAGAGCAGCGCGTCTACCAGCGACACGGCGTACTGCACGATGCTGTGGTAGTTCTTATCCTGCCGGGGGGTGCGGGACAGGAGCAGCGTTAGTGTGCTTGACTCATACGGCTTACTGCGGACTCCCTGCACGCCGGGGGGGGGGGGGGGTCCTGCAGCTGGGCCATCACACTCCCCCATCAGCATGCCTTAGCTGAACCAGACTCTTTTACAAGCTCTGGTTTGAAGCTCTGAGGCTTTCTAATCAAGTTCATAAAAGCCTTGAAACACGCCCTTACATCTGGGCACGATGTTTATTAGAAATAAAAAAGATTGGGGGGGGCGAGGGTGAGCGGCTAGTCGCAGGTTCCAGCCTTAGCAGAATAGCCACATATCTTCAATCCTTAAAGCGCAGCCTCACCCCCCAGCACGGCCTCACCCCCACTGGCTAACCCTGTGCTGTGACACACACCCCCCCCAAGCTACTCTCGCTTGCATGTGTGTCTCATGGGGAACAAGATGGGGTGGGCAAAGAGAAGCACTCCAGTGTACCTGTACTCATACTTGTGCAGATGCCACATAAAGCACCATTTCAGCTTAGACGGCTCCTGTTCTTTCATTACACTTCATACCTTTTATTATGTACAAGGGCAGGAGACAGAGTTTGATGCTGGGGGGAGACAATTATTTAAAGACAAAGGTCCATTCATAGGGTGGACGAATGAAGCCAAATTAAATATTGAGGGATACATGTCCCTGCCCGTCCCCCTGCTTCCTACAGCCCTGATTGTATGACAGATCCACCGTGGGTGTAACACAACTGTTTCGACATTAGACCTCCATCACTGTGACAATAGGATATTTACATTATATTACATTGTTGACAAACTGATGGTATCCGTCAAGTTAGTTTTTCTCCTGCACGTTATTTATTAGGCGACAGATATACTAGGGGGGCCGTAAATCAGAAGAGGTTTTATTAAACCTGTGTTTGTCGGCTTTTTGGAGGGACTGTCGATGCTATAGATTATAAACAATTATAACAAACCACGAAACCAGTGAGCGTGTTTTATGTGATTCCATGGTTGGCAGAGTGATTTCACCGTCGGCCGCTGAAGCGAGGCTCTCGGTGTCCAGTCGCTCCAGGAACAGTCTGAACCTGATCCTCTGTTGCATGCCTCTTTGGACAAAAGTGTCAACTAAATAATTAATGTAATATAAATTAAGAATTAGAAACAAACAAAAAAAAAAATCTGTGAAAGGATGTGACATTTTGGTACATGTACATTACCATTCAGTTTCCATACCCGTCTGTCCTATTCAGGGACGCGGGGGTCTGGAGCCTAACCTGGGAGCTACGGGCGTAAGGCAGGACACAATCCAGGATGTTTACGTCACATTTTAATGATTTACCAGATGCTTTTATCCAAAGTGACTTTGTTGAACGAGAGCAGAGTCAGACAGCGACTGGAGGCCAAGGGCCTCACTCCGGGGTCCAATAGTGAAATCACTCTGCTGACCCTGGGATTCGAACCAGCAACCATCTCCTTGAAGGAACTGTGCCCTAACCCACTGAGCCATATACTGCTAATATATATACCTCCCACTGGATACATAAAATGTGAGGCCAGGCTGGACGGCGAAGACGCTTACCTGCGACTGGATGATGCGCACGGCGTAGAAGAGCCAGTAGGAGACGATGACGAGCAGCATGAGCAGCATGAGCAGGGCGCGGAAGGCGAAGACGCGGGGCAGGCGAGCGCGCCGGGGCCGCAGGAACAGCGCCCACACGGCCAGAAGCAGAATGAGCAGCTTGAAGGTCAGTGAGATGAGCAGGCCCTGGCACGCAGTGTCGCAGTCCTGCGGCTTCCACAGCACGTGCGGCAGCACCAGGAAGGCGACCGGGGTGAGCAGCACCAGCAGGCCCAGCACGGCGCTCACCGTCAGCGTCGCGTAGCGCCTGCAGTCCAGGCCCACGCTGTCCTCCATGTCCTTGGTGATTCGTACGATATCATCCTGCGAGAGGCTGTGCTCTGACGTGCCCGTGACCGCTGTGGTCGTCTCGCCCCAGTTGTCATCCTGAGATTAAAAATGGGGGCGAATCTCACCTTAAACACAGAGCTCGGAAGCAGTGCTTAGAGCAACGGGCTTCAATCACTTCCGTGTCTGAGTGCTAATTTCAAAAGTATGTACAGCTTTACGTTAACGAGGCAAAGGTCATGGGTTGAAATCCCAGGGAGCCCACACAATTTGTGACCCTTCCCTCTACTGTAAGTCACTTAATTAAAAAAGAAGAAGCCCTAGGACCACAGCTACCAAACAAGAGAGAAACGGAACAATCATCTGCACCATCTGTCTGAATGCAGTAAGGGTGCAACAAAACCACCAACAAACCATAGGATGGAATAACGAATTATAACAGTGTACCAGTTAGCAGAAAGATATGTGAATGGAAATATTAATAATAACAACAACAACTAACAACAATGTAATAAGTGAACTTCAACACATTTTACGGTATGGTGGTTTAACACCTTGAAAGTGATTTTTATACTCTGCTGGCCCATTATTGGGTCAAACGCTTAATACGAGTTAAGATGACATGGGCAAGGTCCTTTGGAATGCAGTGAGAGAACGTGCCAGAAATGGCCGTTGGCGTGGTAAATTAAAAGCTCCCGATTAGCTGCGGGAGAAATAAAGTGCTGTGTCACGCCTGGCAGTGCTGCTCAGGGCTCAAGGGAGGGAGAGAGAGGGAGAGAGAGGGAGAGAGAACAAAAGCAGAAGCCAGTGAAGCATGCAGAGCCTTAACGCCAACACTTAGCTACAGTGTAAACCAAGCAAAGAATTATGGGAGAATCAGCAAGACGTCCACTCCGGTTGAAACGACCAATCTATATCCTGGCAATATTATAATACACATGCATAATAATTGAAATGCAAGACAGCTTGTTCCTTCTTACTTTACTAAATACAATACTTTTCACAAGATCAATTGTGTTACTTTAAAAAAAAAAAATCACACACATATACACAATGAAGTGATAAGTGATTGTGCCATACATCCTCCCCTTATGTGACTTTCTGGCATCTCGCCCTGATGACGGCCAGCAGTCGGCCATGTGGACAGTGAGTCCCTGCTGAGACCCTTCGACACCCTTTACTGAGTTTTCCCACACTCTGCTAACGGCCCACTGAAAGGCTTAAATACAATCTTTTATGAGCTATAACAAAACACAAAAGAACCGTGTGGAAGAAGAGGATACCTTACCTCCGCGCCGCGCTCATGGGAGCAGGCCTGGCCCTGGACAGGGTGGACGCGAGGGCGTGTGTGTGGGGGCACGGAGAGGATAAAGGGCCTGCCAGTTTTGCTAGTTAACCTACCGACGATTGTGTGCGATGTGATGCAAAGATTTCCAAAAAGGATGCTTTTGAAAGCAAACCCCTAACAATAATAAAGCACAATGGTAACAATGCAGTCATAACAACCTACGGCAAAGTTGCCGATGACCTCTGCCGCTCCACGGGGTAAAAGGGGAAGTGTGTAATTGTTGGATTTTTGACTAGAATGACTACAGAGGTGGAGATAATTACGTCAAAACAGAGAACCTGCCATTTACCATTGGAAAAAAAAAAAAAACACACACACACACAGACACAAAGGTCCTTCCACATGCTTCCAATTGAAGGTTGAAGGACCTCTCTCCAGGTTAAGGATCTGATATGCTGTGGTCCTGCTCCACATGCTTCACGCCTGGACGGGGATAGGGGAATGGGGGTTGGGGAAGCAGACGCCAGAGTGGGCCACCTCGTCATGCCCCTGAGTAACCTGTCATTTCCCCTGGACGGACCAAAGTCCAGCGCATGGTGTGTGACGCTAGCAGGAATGAAAATATACAGGCTGCAGAGCGAAGAGGAAAGAGGAACGACAGCCCACATGAGAGGAGAAAGAGGAAGGGTTTCAGGGTCCCAGTACTAGGGAGGGGCTCATGATTATGTGAGCATGGATAATGGTAGCTTTGGTTTGGGGGGGGCGGGGGGGGGCATTCAGTAAAAATTTCCAGGGGCCAGGCAATGTCTTTGTGTGGCCTTGACAACAGCTATAAATTCAGAACTAGGAACAAACCACTTTTCTGCTCGGAGAGGGGCCACTCTGAAATACCACGGATGCCGTCTTTGGGTTCCGCTCTAATGGGACGGTCCAACCTCTTTCCAGCCGCTACATCCAAATCGATTTCCACAGTCAATGATACCCTCAGAAAGGGTGGAGAATATGTAAGGCCCACACGGCCTGTCTCCTGGCATTCTCCAGCCATTTTACAACCTTGCGGTCTGCTGTTTAATAACCAACGACAACACCATTGTCTGAGGACGCTGCTCTGTTTCCGTCATATACACTGTGATGGCTACCAGCCTATGCACCCAAGGCAGGGGAGTCACCTGACCTGCAGAGCGACTCTGAGTGGGCGGAACAGAAGGAGAGAAGAAGGGAAATCTGGCGAAACGCCAGGACTGCAATGCCCCTCCCCCCTCAACTGCTTATGAAATATGAGACGAACTTTCACAGGTGGCACAGTTTTGTTAAAAGGAAATTAAAAGCAAGCAAGCACACACCCTTCTTCTTCCCCGTTTTCTGACACCATTTATTATGTCACAAAAAGCACCCCGGGGTGTCTGAATGAAGTAACAGGGTCATTAGCAAGCACCATATCCCTAAATCGCCACGTTCCACCAAAAGGCGCAGTCGGACAAGCTCCCATGATGCTCTGCAGCGGCGCCCTTATCCACGCGACCGCCGTTTACCTAGAAACGACTGGCTTTTAAGCTGTAGTCTGGGCCTCTTTCAGTGTTCCAGAGCAAGGGTGACAATGGCCACTTAGAAGCCGAAACACCACTCGATACTAAAGACGGCCCAGTCGCAAAGGGCTACGTCAGTGAGCACAATGGCTCTTAGGAAGGTTTAGGCCACGCCACTGGAGGGCTGGTTGAAACGGGAACCAGGCGCATTTTAGAGGAAGGAGCAGAGCGCTATTTCAGAGGGACAATTTCCCCGTTTCTAAAGCGGTGCTGTGAGCCAAACGAAAGGGCATCGCGACTTAACTATTGCCTTTTTCACAGCCAGACAGTAAACTGCTTCCTACTGTTACAGTAACATTAGCGGCACTGCGCGCACTGCACTTTACTCTGGAATATGTTCCATTTCAGCCATTTCTTTCATGCGAGCAGGACGCGGAGATCCTCGCCACCCCCTGGAAAACAGTCAGCGGTCAGGGGAAGAACGCGGAAGCTGCCGGAAGAAGTCGGAGAGCAGATTGCTCAGGATGGTGGGGACGACACGGGAGAAATAACGATGTGTAGATGTGTACGCGAGACTCCTGCTCTCCCAGCCCCCGCGGCCCCCCACCCTTATCCCCTTCCTCTTATTCATGGCGTCTAAATGAAAGGAAGTGAAAGTCCATAGCAGAGCTCGGGTCTCCACCATCCGCGTCACACCACTCCACAGCCGGCGCCCTCACAAGCACAGCGACCTCCGGTTCACAGGCCTCAGCCTGAACGTTGCAGGCAGATTCTTTTCAAGGAGTAAATCAGCTACGGCTTCGCTTTCTGTGCTTCATCCCTTCAGCGCTAATCGCTTTACACTGGCCTGTTTTTTTCACCCAGCGAGGCACTTTGTTTGAATATACAAAATCAGAATCACTAGTTCCAGATGAAACTTGAGATAAGCCCAATAACACCCCCCCCCCCCCCCCGGCTTTCATCTTTAGATGACTTTCAGGCTGAGCTAGACTGGATGGGAGGAGCTTCCGAACTGTGCCAATAGACATCCAGCAGAGACACGGCAGACCTGTGTCTTCACCACAGTGAAGCAGCCCACTGGCACTTCAGTCTCACACACAGCTACCTAGGCGGAGGACAAGGCCTTAGCTGCGTATGCTGCTCACCCCTCCACACACCCCGCTTGATAAACTGTGACACAATTAGTGAAGGTTTGGGCCCAGATCCAGAACAGGAACCAAGAGAACCAAAGGCAGCGGTCAGTGAGCTGGTCAGACACAGTATACTGACTGATTCAGTGCCGCGCTGCCTAAGTCTTAAACATGCATAGATGTGGCCGGCTTGATAAATAGCACTATGCAGATACAGTATATAACCCATGTCACTCAGTACCGCAACAGAGATATAGGATTCTAAATATGAAGGTAGTGGGTGTTAATGTAAACAAATTATATCAAAGAAGATAAATTTTTTTCATTGAGCCAATAACTACTGTGTGGGCATCATATTGAAATTGTGGCTATATGACATCAGTCAGAATCCTAATGCCATGACTTAATGGCAAATGATTTTAACCAAGTCCCCCCCCCCACCCCTCCCCCCGCCCCCCCATGATTTATTTATGATGTCAAACCCCGTGACCCTATCTTACAGCTGACGCCCTGATACGAGCTCCTGATTTGAGTGGGAAAAACAAACAAATCCAACTGTTTTGGCCTCGTTCCTCCTGGAATGACGGAGTCGAATGAGGGGTCACACCGCTAGGTGACATCATCTGGCTTTGAGCCCTGGATGGTGGTTAATCTTTCACAGTGCGATCAGGACAACATGGACAAAAGGTTGGTTGACTGAGTTTACATACCATGTTACTAAACAGGTCTATATTCATGGTCAAAGCTTGGCTACATATAAAGGTTAGTAATACATAATAAGCTGGCAAACATGTTAAAACAAATGAACAGCAATAAAGAGATTAACTAGCAGTTATAAGATCCTAATTCAGGTGCGTTACATCGGCTTTTGCTAAAAAAAAAAATCTAGAGCTGCCTCTGATTTAATCTTAGTAAAAATTTTGCAAAGTACTGACTGCGCGACGCATTTGCCTAAAAGAATTAAAAGAGCAACAACTTGTCCTAAGAAGTAAAGTAACAGTTTCAATTGGATGATAAATATAATGTGGGCCATGAATGAAGTACAAACTGATGACTGACTGAGTATTAGAAACAAAGCACAATCATTTAAGGTGGCAGGGAAAAGAACTTCCTGGAACATTACAACAGCAGAACCACCCCTCATCATACAAAAAACCTACAGGAACACACACACACACACACACACACACACACACACACACACGCACACGCACACGCACACACACACACACACAGCAAGAAAATCCCACAGCCGAAACGTGATCTTGGGGTGTGGTCATTCTTTTTTTTGTGAAACTGGCAGAAAATCCTGTGAAACCTGATCACCGTAAAGGACCAAACACAGGAAAAAAACGGCCAGCGGAGGCGGGGATGAACCTATGGGTTCCTCTAAATGGGAGGGGGGGTCACCTCACAGACAGGATCTTCACATCCCCTGGGGTACAGTTAGTGCAGGCCGGACGTGATTTAAATAAAATTCCTATCACCCGCCTCACTAGTCCAGGTCATCACCCTCTGTGACGCTACATGCATGCACAAACAGCTACTTTTACTCATGGGGGGCAGGAGGGGGGGGGCTTCCACACGGACTGAGGCCGTCTCATAGTTGTGTCCGTCTGTGTGTGAAAGCCTGTTTAGTTAATCCAGAGGCATTCGACTAGAATTAAAAGTTACTCAGCTGGTGCAAACAGGTGAGGTCTGAGATATTACACATAACTATGATTCTATACGATTCAAACTATAAATGGTCATTGCCAGCATTTTATCAAAGAGAATAAACCGTATTTGTACGTCTGTTGATTGCCAAACACTCGGTTCCCATCGTCGACTTTTCTGATCTTTGAACAAGCCGTCCAGCCCATACGCTCATTGCATTTGCCTGGTAGCACATAAGCTGCTCTGCTGGTTTGCACGCCAGTGGCTCTCAAAGCGAACGGACAAGATGCTGCAATCAAAGGACCCACAGAGCGCTCAAGGGACCAGGGTCAGTCAGCAATATGTCCCGTTTGCTGGGTGTGAAACGGAGCAGACGGACTCCCCCCTCCATTTAGGCTGAGAGCAGATGCTGTGTGTCTCAGCGCCAGGGACTCTGCGTTTGCATGGAAAAGGGGACAGGAAGCAGGTCAGGGATTGAGGGGACATCAGACTGACGATTCATGTGTGGGGCAAGGGGACCTTTGCAGCTCGTCACAGCATCATTAAAAGCTGTACAATATACTGGTTATCATATCAGTACTGGCCAACATTCGTTCAAAATCAAGACATTGGCATGGGTCGGATATGTTGATCTTGGTCGAAATTGTTAGCTGATATTAATCAATATTCAATGTTAGCAGCACGAGAGCTAAAGACGCCAGTGTGATAATAATGAAATGATTGCATTGGGAAAAAATGGAAATCATTGCATTGCATTCAGTCATCTTCCATTTTGTAGAACGGGGGATTTTATTGGCTCATTCACCACAAGAACCCAAGTCGGCACTACTGTGGTAATGTTCCTCTGCCTGCATTGTATGATGTGGTTGCTTAGAGTTGTAGAGCTTAGCCGGATAGTACTGGTTATTGGTATATGCAATCCATCCATCCATCCATTTTCCAAACCGCTTATCCTACTGGGATAAGCACTATCCTGTCCCGGAAGCAATGGGCATGTGGCAGGGAACAACCACCCAGGACGGGGGGGGCAGCCCATCGCAGGGCACACTCACACACCAGTCACTCACACACGCACTCCTACGGGCAATTTGGACTTGCTAATCAGCCTCAGCATGTTTTTGGACTGTGGGGGGAAACCGGAGTACCCGGAGGAAACCCCACGACGACATGGAGAGAACATGCAAACTCCACACACACGTGACCCAGGCGGAGACTCGAACCTGGGACCCAGAGGTGTGAGGCAACAGTGCTAACCACTGCACCAACCATGCCACCCCATACAGTGCTAACCACTGCACCACCATGCTGCCCCTGGTAAATGCTAATATTAGATGAAAATGGTATCAGCCAAAATTTCCACATCCTTGCACCACTAAGCATTACCCTTAATGGTGTTTCCATGCTGCCCGAGTCACTCTGCTCTATATTATTCATGCAAAATCCCTAAATCCACAAGCACTAGCTTGATCGAAGTGATTACGGGAGGAGTTTTCCATGTAACACAGCAGGGCCCTCATGACAAGACGGTTTGTCTTATGACAAGGTAAATATGTTGCCAAATTTGGGTCATGCCCTCATGAACGAAGGGGGGAGGGTTAAAAAACTTCAAAGGCTGTCGCAGGAAGTCATGAGTCTGAGTCATGGGTGAGTCAGAGCGAGTCCCACTAACCCTCTTTGTGCATTAAAATACAGATCAAGGGTGAAGGGGGCACCAAGTTTGGTGTCATGAGGTTGTGGACACACACCAGTTACACACGCGACCAGGGAAAGGCTGGCTGCCCAGGACAAGCGTGCTATAATACTCGCATTTCAGTCTGCATGCGCGTGGGAAGAACCTTCCTGAACAGAGACATGCACAGGAGCGGCAGGGAGATGACCTAACGATGCCGGAGGAATATCGTGCCGAAAGCCACACCCGCCTCTGTCTCTGCGGCCAGGGTGAGGTGTGGCGCAGCTCAGAACTACTCTCCAAAACGCCCCGAGAGAAAGACTGTTTATTTTCATCAAGACTGTGTCAACCGCTTTGCCCCATTCTAGGCCTGTGTTCTCACACTCCCAGCACCTTTGGCTCAAATACACATTCTCCATGAGCCTGTTACACCAGCCACCGTATTCTACAATAGACCGCTTTCAAAAATGGGATTTGCTTAGAACAGATCACCCAATATCTCTTTAGCCAAAGCACCATTTATCTGTTTAGCTATAGGTCGTTGACTTGGCTACAGGCCAGACTGCAGGCTTTGAACCCTGGTGCCCCCCCCCACACATCAAGTCTCTCCCAGGACTGGAAAACACAGACCCTCTAAAGAGTTCCCTCCTGGTGTTGAATTACAATCCATTCATGCCTCTGGGACAAGAGTGACTTCTACAGAGATCTATGGGATGAGAAGAAGGGTGACCCAGGAAAAAAGGAAAAGACAGGGACACATGAGGGAAGGAGTGACAGAGTGAGAGAGAGAGAGAGAGAGAGAGAGAGAAAAACCAGGCTGTAAGTCAGAGAGGATGTCACACCACATTTCTGCATGCATCAAACGCACACAGAGACGTCCTGCTTACAACCAGACAGCAGTAACATTCATGCAAGGCCTCAGGCGGCCCGTTCTACAAACATCACATTTATTTGCTTTTATCTAACACGACATAAGAGGTGTTCCCTGTTCATACAGATTTTCCAGATGTTTCACAGATTGCTCAGGTTAAACTTGAAGCTTAAGAACATCAGTCAATGGACCTTCTGGGCGCCTGGACCAGCAACCGTGAAGATGACGGATCCGTCATAACAACTGAATGACCCACCGCTCGCAATCTACCATTACCACCTCTAGCACTGCGATCAGCTCACACTTTCTTCGTTACCCATGACTGCCACCGGGTAACCATCGTCATTCAAAGTGCCGTGTGACTCAGACGTTCTGCAAGCCTTGTGCCAAAATCCAGCTACCTTCACTGGATTCACTGCATTTAGATACATTTCTGCAATTACAAATGTAGACACTGTCAACCCTGCACTGGAATGCGAAAAATAAAACCATAAATTCATCAGTAGGAACATCTACAAGTTTTATATTGGTGGGGGCATCATGTTCCAGTGTGTTGCCATAGGCACAAACAAGCTTGAACGAGACACGTGGTCCAATGCACACCGCCGATTTGCTCGCCCGTGGGGCGTGCGTGTGATTTGTGTTTCAATCTGAAACTGTCCTGAACGTAATGAAAACTCATATGAACAAGTTCATATGACAGATCCTGGTGAATCTGTATAAAAGCACTGCATCTAGTAATAAAAATTATGCTATCATTACATAAAAAACACTGGAACTGCTGTTTTGTTGCAATCACGCCCAGTAACAAAACTGCATATTCTTATCCAGAAACTCACAAGAGCACAAGCTGGATTTATGCTCTCCCATTCTCTCCCTCTCTCTCCCTCTCTCTCTCTCTCTCTCTCTCCCATTCTCTCTCTCCCATTCTCTCTCTCCCATTCTCTCTCTCCCATTCTCTCTCTCTCTCCCTCTCTCTCTCTCTCTCTCTCTCTCTCTCTCTCTCTCTCTCTCTCTCTCTCTCTCTCTCTCTCTCTCCCTCCCTCCCTCCCTCTCTCTCTCTCTCCCTCCCTCCCTCTCTCTCTCTCTCCCTCCCTCCCTCCCTCTCTCTCTCCCTCCCTCCCTCTCTCTCTCCCTCCCTCCCTCCCCACAATTTTCTTTCTCCATTTCTGTCTCTCACTCTGTGGATGACAGCCAACTAGGTCAGTCAGGCTATCTGTCTCCAAACCAGCAGCCAGCATGTGAATCTCTAAAAAGGACAGATTTTAAAAAATACAGTTGTCCCTCGCCACTTCGCGCTTCGACTTTCGCGGCTTCACTCTATCGTGGTTTTTTGTATATTCATTAAAAAGTTCGAGACAGTGAAAATGATACATTGCTACGTATTGGAAGCATCTTTGCTGTTCGTAATTAAATGTGCAATAATAATAATAATAATAATAATAATAATATATTTGTAACGTCTAATATGTCTTTTTTCTCTTATTTTGTCATATATTGGGTAATACGATTGTAATTGTCATGACCTGCCTGTAGGATCCTCTTGTGTGCCACGCCCCCTTATTAACCACATGTGCAACCCCGATCGTTACCAGCTGTTTTCTGTCAGTTTGATTCCTCCGGTGTATTTAAGTCCACGTCAGAGTCTGTAACCCCAGGTCTGTCATTGACGTTTTGATGTTGCATGTTTCTGTGTCCTGCATTTAAAGAGATTCCAAATAAACCCTTCGATCCTGATTCCTTGTCTCCCCATTCCTGCTTCCGTGTCCAGCAATCATAACAGTAATGGTGTTATTTCAAGTCTAATAATGTCAAAAAACCGTATTTAGAATGTCGCAAACAGGTTTGCTATGCTCAAACCACGAAAATATTCGATTTAAGAATAGACTCCTGTAGAGTCTGTAACTGATTAACCTGTATAAATATATCTACTGTATATATATATATATTTACCCCTGTGTGGGGCACTACATCTCCGGGCGTGATACCTGTAAAAGTTGACCCTTAGGATAAAAAAGGCCATCATGTACATGTAAAGAATGAGAGTCTTCAACAAGGGAATATACCAACAGGAAAATGCAGGATGCCCCCCCACCACGGCTTTGGCAATACCCCTCCTGCTATCTACCTCAGTAGGAGGTAGCAGGAACAAATTCATCCTCCATTTTCCATCTCTGCTACCCCGCCTCACCGGTCCCCCATCCCTTGTACCCTAGGGATGTTCCTCAGAGTTCATTTCTGTACTTCAAATGAGACTGAAAGGTACACTTACCTACAGCTAAGGGTACAACTGGCAAACCCTTGAGGGTTCAGCCCCAGTGACAAACAAAGGTACAAATTGCCTCTCTTTTTTCTGACAGTGCAGCGTGAGCCGGATTCCGGGTCTCTGCCAGGATGGGACCTGGTCACTGGCTTGATTGAGAACGTGAGCTCTACCAGCTGAGTTCACGGCCCAGGCACGAAACCCCAGAGAGCCCCGGGACCCAGCCTCTCTCTGAGGCCGAGCTCGGCAAAGCCCAGCAAGGAGCCCAGAAAGACCGGCCCATTCATCAGAGCGACCAGAGTCTCTGCGGTCCTCTCCACGGCTTCTCTCAAGCTTCTACATGACAATAAATTAGCAGAATAGCTCTTAAGAGCCCAAGAAAACAGACTCTCTCAAACAAGGGTGTCTAAGCTAGCAGTTAATGAAGGACACCAACAGAGATAAAGTGGGTTAATTTGCGGCTAAAGCACTGTTGTTTTTGGCATTACAAATTAATTTGGTTCTTATTTAGAAACAGGAGACTCATTTATCTTTAAGAGGAAACATTAAACTCTTTCTCATCCTAAATACGAAAACACTACATTATGCTGTGCGCATTGGGAATGGAGAAATTTTAAACAGGTTTTAGGAAAAACCAAATTCTCTATCATGGAAATATCCATCCAACCTCTTAACCTGGGTTTGGTGGAAGGGGCCCTGGAGCTTATCCCAGGCAGCATAGCGCACTAGGCTGAGAAGACGGTCCACCACAGGGCACACACGCACTCAGACATGCACAACTTTATAATTCTGGCAACTTAGAGGAGCCAATTAGCCTAAAGGCATGCCTTGGGAGGGGGGAAACTGCAATGCCCGGAGGAAACCCAGGCGATGAGAGGAGAACATGCAAACGTGACACACACACACACACACACACACACACACACACACACACACACACACACACACACACACACACACACACACACACACACACACACACACACACACACACAGACACACACACACACACACAACGGGAGGAGGGAATTAAAAACCCCGAACCTGGAGCTAGAGGCAGCAGCACTAAGTACTGAGTGACTCCCCATGAGGGAGATTTATGTCTTTTTTTTATTTGCTATACAACATACAATCTATACCATCTGAAAAAGACAGAATATGCCACCGATTTCTCATGGGAAAGCGAATGAGAATGAAAACTACAGAGCGTGATGCTACTGGGAAATAATTTTTTTTTTTAAAAGTTTACAAAAAATACTAGCACGTCAGAAGTAACATGTGCCCTAACAGTGCTTATGATTCCCTTTTTCCATCCAGCCATCCACATGAACTGTAACACTGTAATTATAGCAATAAGCGAAATCCGCAGGCAAAACTGTAAAACTGTAAAAACTGTAAAGTGTTAACAAGACCCAACCGCTCTGATTTGTGGAGGGATTAATGGGCTTTTACTGCGCGTGAAGACACTTTCATTTACACCAAGGGTGACCTCATAAACAGAAATCGCCAGGCAAACAATAGTCAGGCCAATTGAGATCACTTCCTCTGAGAATTTGCTGCTGTAAGGGGCAGTGAATGAGGGAATAAAGACAAAGAAAGTCCGTCTTTATTCCCTGAGTAAGGTTAGCAGACCCACCTGGACCTCCTCTCCGCGAATGGACGAGTCTCCCAGGAGTGGTTCAGCTGGCGGGGCGTTGATGGTGACCGACTTCTCGGAGCGGCTGCTGTCTTTGCTGCGTGACTTGTGTCGGCTGCGTTCCCTGGGAGATGTGAAAATGGACAGGTGAACGGGATGTGGACGAACACACACTCACACAATGAAACGCGTTTCCAATCGAAATGACCAGATTCAGCAAAACACAAAACAGCCCAACACACAGCAGGGAGAGGCTGCAAAACACAGAAGCAAAAGCAGTTTCCATCCTTCGTGTGTCACCCCAGGGAACCTTCAATGAATTACGAGGAGATGGACACGAGGCCTGAGCCCACTGAACACGAGTCGCTTGCATAGAGGCTCTCTGCTTCAACATAGAGACACTAACTCTCAACTTGGCACAAGATACTGAACAGCCAACAAGAACAACATATTTCTCAAGGAAAGTGAGGACCACGTCACTTACGGACGCAACCTCTGAAGGCCATAACAAAAACAAGCATTCCTGTATCCCGTTTCTCACTCTGTAAGGCAGAAGTAGAGGAGACCTGAATTCCTGGTCGGAATACCTCCTTAACACCAGCAGATCTCCTCCTCCTCAAATGGGGCTTCTTTCCACACGTCGTCTGCTTATCATCGCTCGTCGTCTTCCGAGGTTTCGGGACTTGTGTTGAATGACAATCCTCTCACATTTCCTCAGGCGACTCAAAACCTTACCAGCAAATCACCAGGTGCAGAGACACAAAGAACGCCACTTTGCGGCAGCAACATCTCAGAGTTGTCTAAACACCGGCCCACTGTTCTTGAGGTTTACAATTTCAGTAGGATGGGAAGGGCACCAATTTACATGAAACATTAAAGAGGCCAGATAACCAAAAGGAATAGACTGAAACACTGAAGAGAAATGTCCACAACCCAGGCAGTACCATGACCAGGTTCTTCCCTGTTTCCATTCGTGTCTCCTATTACCCAGACACACTTACTCAAGCTATGGGGATTAAAAATAATAATTTCTAGTGTTGTGTAGCTCTTTTCATGTCAGCTACCTGTGTCTAGAGGGGGTTCCATCACATGACTGAAGCTATAACAGTATCCCCATTCCTTTAAAATGGTCAACACCGCACTACAGTGCACCTGACCGGGGAAACCAGCCATCGCCAGGCCCACAGAGCGGGAAACCTCTGAGATCTTGGGCGTGCGTCGCCCGTAAGATTAGGAACAAAGCATATAGGCCAGTAGCCAGTAAAAAGGCCATGGAAAAAACAAAGGGGGAGAAAATAGGTTATTCTAGACAGAGCTCTGCTAAAAATCCATCCACTGTCCGAGCGCTTATCCCATATAGCCAATCCCAGGATGCATGAAGGAGGAAGAGACTCCAGCGAAACCAGTGTTTCAAAGGGCATGCTTGTGCACAAACACACGCTCACTACAGGCAAATCAGGGACACCACTTAGCTGAAATGTATCTATTCAGAGGGGACCCACATGAATCCAAGGAAAATCCCACACACCTCAATGCTGGAGAGGTTATTGACCTGTGCTACCCACCGCTTCGTCATGTCGCCACAAAACAGCTAAAAGATCTAATGCAGCACAATACATAACTGAAAATCATGCAAATGACGTTACGCATCATTCACATATAACTAAAAAAAATTCTTGCCCAGTGGCATAAAAAAAAAAAAGCTTCAACCAATCAATATCCAAAATACAAAAATCATTTTATCTGATTATAGACAATGGGAAACACATTCAGTTTTAGATTCGCTATTGGATTAACTGACGCTATGGAATGTTAGGAGCAACGTAGGCTGAGGTGTACACGGCTGAAATTGATGTGATTTAAGTATACAACCCATGCCATAAATCTGGGAGGGCAGGCGGTAGCAAAGAAAAGAGGGAAAAAAAGAAAAGAATATTTGAAATGCTAGTTACACTTCAAAAGAACAATTAAAAAACAAAAAACAAAGAAAAGAAAGGAGGAGGTGGTGTGGTGTGCTCTGGCAGGTGGTTCCGGAGCAGAAGGGCTCTCAGCGGTGCATGTTTTATACAAAGCACTTACCTGAATTAGCGTATTTTACTCACATAAAGGGTAATGACAGGGGGAACACAATAAAAATGAACAGCAGAGGAGTCGCAAGCTGAATTAGGTGTCGCTAAAGAAAGTGGCTGAAAACGTGAAGTGGTATTTGTTCACATGACAATAGGAATGAAGCTTGAGAAGATCAAGTCCAGACCAAGTGTTTGGCTTTCGAAGACTATGCCGTCCCACGGGGGGCCCTCCGGTACAGGGGCAGACCGAATCATAGACCTAAACCTCCCTTAGAAATAATAAAAACTCACCACCTCATCAGTGATTAACCTCTCTCACTGAAAGCCTGGTGGGAAGTGCCAGGTCATGACTGAATTCCAGGGTAAAAAAGCTGCCAGCCACTTACTAAGGATACTAGACATCGTCATCTAGCAGTCTTTGACAGAACTGAACACTCTTTATGCGCTCAGCTCAGGAGAGCGATCCACTCCACGGCACAGACCTCCTGAAAACCATGATACTACGCTTGAGATGACCCAGAGAAGAGACCGCCAGGGAATCCCAGGGCCCCTCCAGACCAGCACTCAGGAATTCCCATGGTGTGTGACAGAGCTGAAGAGCAAAGCCCTGCGGCAGCAGCTGCCAGTAAATAACTTCTTGAGGACAAGGGAGAGACAGCGGCTCTCAGGCAGACATGTCAGACTGGCCTCTCTTCCTCAGGTGGATTCCAGTCCTGCGTGCCGGCATGCATGTGTAACCATGGTAAACTGGGACAGGAAGGGGGTAGTCAAGAAAGGCCACAATGCCCAAGCAGTTTTTTTTTTTGGGATCAAGGCTGACAGTGATGGCACTGGGGAGGGGAAAGGGGTCGCGCCTCACAGCCACAGCGAACCCCCCAGAATTCACATGAACAGCATGGCATGGAGCCCAGGGGCAAGCGAAGCTGCTGATCTGCTCTTCAAGGCACCCTGTGCTGTGTACTCACCAGCACCGGGGCCCAAACTTCCTGGTACGCGAACCCCTCCAGCACCCCATGAAAGGTTTACGGCTCTTAGAGGAAATGACACAAATGCACGTACTGCTGTATTACAAGAGCAAGACACCGCAGATCCACGGCAGACCCTGTCATCATAACAATTATACTCGTGATTTAAAAAAAGACGTGCGTTTATTGAACTTTTTCGAGATGCGGTCTCTTTAACAAGTGACCAGCATACAGTTACAAGGGCAATTAATTATACAGTGAAAACCTGCTCACGATGTCAGCTCTTAACTGCCCTTCGGCAAGACTGTACACAGACCATGGGGCTAGGAGGGGTGCACCTGGTGTATGGTACTGGATGACGGTGTAGACAAGGCGGCTAGTGACAGACGACAAACTTACATGTCGATTCTCAACACATAGGATGCCTTCAAAATGCGAACTCAGTCTGCTAGCGCACTATTTAGGGACATCATGAGGAGATGATCGATGGTGCCCCCCCCCATAGTGTTGCTGCCTCACTCGCCATGCAGTGCTCATCTGCACTGGACAGCTAGGGTGTATCACGATAGGGTACAAGAAGAAGTGAAAAAAAAAAAAAACGTCCCATTCCCAGGGAATGAGCTCAGAGGGATGGACTGAATGGCTTCCTGTACTCTGCTTCCACAAACAGGTGACAACAGCAATGACGGGGGCCGAGGAAGATAAATGGGTGGGGGGCGGAGGGGTGGCTTTCAACATGTCCCAGTCTGAGAGTTAGATGACAGCAGCTGCAGAGGGGCACCGCACGTAAGCATGTGTTTGGCAGCAGACAGGGACAAGTGGGTGCATCAGATTGGACGCAGGAAGCATCCATTCTCAATTAATCATTAAAAAATAGCCCCCCTTACACTGTTTTTTTAACAGTCAAATTTAGTTTGAATTTCAAACATAAGTGAAATGCCAGAAGGCAGTTTGAGCCAATGGAGTTCAGGAGCGGGCCTTCCCAACTGCCGGCACTAGAATTGCAAATGTGACAGCCCCAAGCAAGGAGCCGATTGGTGGAATCTGACAGCCGGGGTAAGTGCCCTCCTCTCGGACCAATGAGACGGTCCCAGTGCAGAGCGGCGAGCCAGGAGTAACCGCTCCTGTTCTTGCTCACAGTTTGTGCACCGTTTGGCCTGCAGACATATGAAGATCCAATCGAAGTAGCGGAGACAGACTGGCAAATACCAGCTAGTCACAACCAGCCTGTGCTTTCCGTAAAACAATGTAGTCAGGGGAGGTAATCAGTTACTACTTTGTATTTTTATATAAAGGGGGCAGGGGGGTCCCACTTTATACCAATCAGGGATTGATTCAAATTTCTGGACATAGTGTACAAAGAGACTGCTTTCTACCCATGTTGGAAAGTAACCCACAACCCGGAAAAGGAGACACAGAACCTGGAGGCTCAAATATAGCCGGACAATGTCCTCCTGTTAATGTTTCCGGTCCTACATTGTTTGTTTTTTTTGTTCTCCTTTGTCTTAACACTGACTTATTTACACATGCCTTACTCGTACTATACATCCACAATGTTTACAGCATTAGTGTCTTGGGTGAGATAACACAAATTAACAGTATTCAGACTCAACCACTCTGAGAACATGAAGAGAGAAAAAAAAAAAAAACAAGACCACATTTCAAAGACCCATTTCGCACTTTGGTGTGTGTGACAGTAACCTGTAACGGAGCCCAGGGCAGCTATTAGGGAACCCGAGACTTGGGAGCCCTCCAAGCACATGTCTAGGGAAATCTTAAGGGAAAATTTCTGTAAGAACTGTAAGAATCACCCCAGCAAGAAATATAGTACTGTGCAAAAGTCTTTGGCAGTCAAAGAAAATGTTTAAAACTATTTATCTAGGAAGGACAGAAAAACATTTAAGATTATATCATATTCAATTTAACAACCACACAAACAAAAGAACAAGAATTTCTTCTATTCTCCAAAGAGTTACCGATACCTTGTTTGATGGCTAGAAGAACCCGGCCTTCGTTCCCAAACCTCTCCTCAGGGGCACCTCAGCCATTCTGAGTATCAGATAAATTATACCAAATGCTCAGTTAATTAATGTATTTATTTAAATAACCAAAAGAAGTATCGATTAGTCAAACAAGGTGCGCTAGTGGTCGAGTCAAAATATACAGGGGTTTGTTAAATGGTTACTGCAGTTAAAAGGTTGATCTTAGGACAGGTTTTGAAATGGCTAAGCTACATAATACGGTTTTACAGCAATATTAAGATCATTTAAACAACATTTTCTTTGATTGCCTTAGACTTTCGAACAACACTGTGTATATACATATATACACAACTATACATAAACATGCACACACGTTTGTAGTCATATCATTGTGGGGACTCTCCATTCATTTTTATGGGCATAACCCTAATCCCAACTATGACAACCTTAACCACAGCCCTAACCTTAACCACAGGTAACCAAACAAAATACAAGACTTTTGGCATTTTCAACTTTTTGATTACAGTCACAGATTTCTGAAAATTTGAAAACCTGAAAAGTTTCCCCTTGTGGGGCCCAAAGAAATGGTCCCCACAATGTAATATACACAGCCATGGATTAAGAGATCCAGAGAAATTAAGAGATCACTCTATATTTTTAAACAAATGTGCACTTTTTAATCCTGATTTGATCATACTACTGCTGGCGGAAGGATACACTGAGCTACTGCTGGTGGAAGGATACACTGAGCTACTGCTGGCGGAAGGATACACTGAACAGCAGGGAGCTTCCAGCTTCAAAATTTGTAAGACAGCAGTACACAAGCATAAAACCAGCCAGGTAAAGAATAGAAGAGATATTCTAATGCCAGAGACGACCGTTAACTTATCCCACAATTTCTCATGAATGAGACAAAGACAACAAGTGACCTTCAAAAGGAATGGGAGACATTAAGTGCAGGTGTGAAGTGCACTGCTATGACAGTTCGTATCAGGCTCCTAGAAAGAGGACTTGAAGTTCCATACAGAAAGGAAGAAGTCCTTCATTGATGAGAAACAGAGATTCTGCAGGCTGCAGTTTGCAAAAAAAAAAAAATGCATTTTATTCACAGACGCACAGCCATAAACTGAGAAATGATTGAAACAAAAAATTTGTGCTTCTTTCTCTTAATTTTTTCCATGGCTGTACATAACCCACACACACAATCAAACAGGGCAAAACCTTACTGAATAACACAGGAAACAAGTATCTGAGTCACCTCTAAATATGGGCATGTATGGTGCGATGTGTATGCACACTAAATCCTGTTAGTTACTCAAAAAAAAATAATCAAAAAAAAAATAAAATATATATATATATATATATATACACACACACACACACACACACACACACACACACACAGCAGCTTCCAATTCACATGAATAGGAGTAGCATTTAAACTTAACCTTTTGCTGCCATGGCCTGACTTGGAATTTTTCATCAGCAAGGTCAACAACATGACGGGCGGAATTTTAATGGACATTTTCATTAAAATGCTATTTTTACCATCGACATTGTATTTAACAATCCTGCTCTATAGAGCTGTTTCTTTATCATGCACACAGGTGACTCTTTCCACAGACACATTTGTCTGCGTACGCACAGGTTGGAGATCCCTGATCGACAGCAAGCAGACTGCGCTAGAGGAGAAGGTGAAAAGGTAAGCATTTACTTTTATGGCTGATATTATCTATGTGGTGGTATCTGTTTTACTGTTTCATGTTTATTTTCATAATGAATTATAAGGGCTGCGGTTTACTGATTTATTTCACGGCTTTGTGGCTGGGTCCACATAGCTGTTCTGAATCAGAAAGCTTCAGTACTCCTACTACAAGGGAACTGAAAGGGAAGACGGAGACAGAGGCAGCAATGGAAAGACAATGGTTGATAAATAACCCTTGGAAATGGTGAAATGTAAACCAAATGCGAAATGTAATGGCTCACAGAGGAAGGAGTGGGGACTACAGAGAAGGAAGATCCCCTTACCCAGGCTTGTGGGAGCCCCTGGAGCGGCCTGAGTAGTAGGAGTACCCAGAGTACGTTGACTCGGTGTCCATGGTGACGCTGTATGACCCCAGCGGGTTGGCTGAAGGGCCTGCGGAGACTGAATGCTGGGTACGTGTGGCAAGAGCCCGTGGACGGGTTAGCCCAATAAAAGGCGGGGTCGTGTTCAGGAGACGGGCGACGAACCCTCGGGGGTCTGTCTCTGAGGCAACCCTGGAGGCTCCCTAGGGGAAAACATCAACCTGCGGAAATTCGGGGGGGGGGGGGGGGGAGTCGTCAGTCAACCATGGTACTTATGCATTCAAGATACACAGAAACCAGCATAGGAAGAGCTTCAGCTCCAGGCTATAAAGATTACAAACTGTCACTTAACCAAATACGAAGATGGCATCCCCCCCCCAAGCCACACACAAACACTGTACAATTTGATTGCGAAGTTTGTTGTCATATGTATGATAAAACAACCAATTACACTACACAATATAAATCTTACTCTAAATGTTCCATCTAAGTACAGCAGACGTGGATCAACCCTAAGACACAATATCGAAAACACAGAGTGCAATGTAAACAAATAAACATATAACAGTAGATAAATATACATAAAATATAAGTATGATAAATAGAAAAAATAACATTCCTCAAGTAGAAGTATATAGGTTGTGCAAAGTCTGCTTTATTGTCGGGTGTATGTGTGTTGGGGGGCTGCTTACAGAACTCACTGGTCACAGGTATGAGCGCGTTGGGAGTGCTTGGGGGGGTGGGGGGTGACAGTGGATGCGAGTTGTTCATAAGCCCAACTGCCTCTGAGTAGAAATTGTGCTGCAGTCTAGGGTTCATTTCACACTTTTGTAGTGCCTACCTGATGGTATGAGTTCTGTGTCATATTTATAATTCAGTCTAAGAAATATATATCATGTAAATATATTTATTTATATTGTATGCACACACATATTTTTGTACCTAGAGTTTGTGTATATATGCATCACACTGTATAATTATTGTATTCAGTTTTTTATTATTTTTAATTGCACAGTATCGTCTGCTTATAGAGCTGCCTTTCACTGCATACCCTGTGTATCCTTGGCTCCTCCTAACACGGAGCCACACACTGGAACGAATAGGCCCTTCCCACCGTAGAAACATTTTACAGGAACAGGAACTCGGCTCGATTGTATTTCCGGGTACGTAGTTCCTGGTCCTGTTTATTTAGTTCCTACTCCGGGGAAGGTACTTTTTATTCGACCGGGAACTACTGAGGTGGGGCTGATAGCAATAAACTTTACTGATTGTTTGGCCATAAGCTTAGGCGCCAGGTTATAAGTTAGGCAGAAGTGCGGGGAAATAGAGATATTTTTTTCAATCTCTGTAGAACGGTAGTAGTTGAGCAAAAATGGAGCAGATGGAAAAGTGCGCAAAATGGACCGACGACGAGGTGCACGCGCTGCTGAGCATCTACGCCGAAGCCGACGTGCAGCGCGAGTTTGATTCGACCACGCGCAACGACAAGCTTTACCGCAAAATTTCGTCGCGTCTGGCCGAAATGGGCATCCAGCACACCGCCAAGCAGTGCCGCGAGAAGATAAAAAAGATGAAGCAGGACTACAAAAAAGTCAAAGTTCACAATAACCAAAACAGTTCGGAGAGAAAAACGAACAAATGGTTCAGCATTATGGACGCTATTCTGGGTCACAGACCTGCATATTCGGGAAACGCCGAAACAAAGGAATCGGTCGCGGCGTCGCTGGAATTGACCGTGGACGACACGCAAGCCACTGATGTGTCATCTAAGGAAGGTTTGTTTGTTTTTTTTTGTAGCATGTTTAACATTTGTAAGGAGCGAGCATCGGCTATTCAGTGATCACACCATTACAAATAGCGCAGTGTGTGTGCAGTGCCGGCGCCAGAGCAAATCTGACCGGGGGAGGGATTGTAGGGTGAGCGAACGATCTGTAGCCACGCCTCTGGTGGAGATCGGATTGGTTTTAGAATGAACGACTTTATTCAAGAATAAAATAAAAGATGATGTTCTTTTTTTTTTGGGGGGGTGGGGGGGGACAATAACTCATTCGATAGGAGGACCGCAAATCCCCCAGTGTTTCTCTACCTTCTTGTACGTCGCATTAGAAAAAAATAACCGTCTGCTGAATAGAAATATATGCACGTGCCGTACTTTGGCAGTCAAAGAATGTTTAAAGCCATTTATATTTACAGCAAACGTCCAGTGCTGTGTGTTCTATTCACTTATTATGCTAACTGATTATACTTTTTAGATATTTCTATAATATCACAATATTCTGTTTTTGCACTTTGTTTGGCACCATGTGTTCTCTCTGCTATATGCACCAGAATTTCTCACTGGGATCAATACAGTACATTTTAATCTTAATCTTATCTGGTCGATAGGTGTATATTTGCTCAGAAGAGGAGAAAAGTCATTTCATTAGCCAAACAAGACAGATCAAGATGATTGAGTCAGAAAAATGCATGTGCGTATATTGAAGGGTTGCTGTAAATACTGGGGTGACTTCAGGAGGGTGACTTGAAATAACTCAGCTAACAAACTATGACAGATGTGATATAGTTTTGCACAAACATGAAGACCATTTAAACACTGTAACACTTTTGACTGCCTAAGACTTCTGCGCAGTACTGCAAATAAAAGTACGAACATGATCCATATGTTCAGGCTCCACTGAGTTTCATTTCATAAAATCTGTTTTCCAGATCATCTCTGTGAGATATCACAGTCGGAGTCCAGTTCAGCCTCTTCTGTCCCATTCAACTGTCCACATCCTCTTTCTCCAATGCGGGAAACTCCGCACAAGAGGAGTAAGACTTTATTATATACTGTTTTGCCAGCTTGTTGCCCATAAACTTTAAAAGACAAAAGTGACACTATATGCATTTTAACATGATAATGTTGATGCACTCGACAGGAAAAAGGAAAAGGGATCCCGATTTTCTGGAGGCCATACGAGAGATGACGGAACGAAGCTCGGACGTCCTGTGGCAGGGATACGAACAGCGCGAGCGGTATTTCCAGCTGCTTATTGATCATGATGCTCAAGAGGCAGCGCAGAGAGAGAGGGAGTTCGCTCTTCTACGAGAGGAGGCCGCTGAGGCGCGGCGGCAGCAAAACGCTTTCCAGCAACGATTTCTTGCCATCTTTGACCGGCTTGTCCAGGTCCTCGATAAAAGGAATGGGCCTACGTCACCACCCTTAGACTAGATTTTTTTTTTAATGATTATTATTTTCCATTATTACGTTCTAGTACTAATGTTCTGAATGCCGTTTGTATATCGCATTTATTTTTATAAAAAAAATGTTCAGATAATTACAAATTTTGTAATTCTGAAATGTTCAGAAACGTTCAGTTGTGCACAGTTTACATCTTTTGTTGGTTTAATAAAACTATTCTTTTACGAAGGAGTGGTGTCATTTAGTTTGTGGTGTCACTGCCGCAAAAGAACTTCAGTCAAATTTACTTAAAAGCATAAAGGTGTCATACAAGACTGTTTGTGTTGTTGGCGATTAAAAGCAAAATAATGTACATGGTAGGAATGAGGCAGCATTGTTGAATATTCCAGATTGTATGAAATCGATAAATCTTTAAAAAAAAAAAAAAAAAAATCAAAAGAATAACAGCGGTTTAAAATATTTAGCAGTAACACAATTAGTTGTGCTTTCTGTTCTTTATGTTTGCGGCTTATTATTCATTCTGAAGTTTCTGTTTTTGTGTGAGCTTTCATCAGTGTGCACTCGTGTGGTGCTTTTGAGAAATTTGATGAAAGTGAGGGGAACAAGCAAACAGGAACTGATTAGCAGAAGACATCCGTCTTTCCCTGGATGGAAATACTTTGGGTTCTATAGCGGTGATATTAAGTAAGAGTAAGTAATTGGTCAGCACTGGCACAACTCATGGCAAATGTAAGGAATCTGATTATGCTGCTGCTGCTAATTTTACATGTATGTTTAGGGTGACGTTAAAATGTTCTTGAAATTCATGTTCTGTGAAATTCATTCTTAATAAAACTTTAAATAAGTAGAGACTTGGCAACTTACCAGAATGTGAACTACTGACTTGGCCTTTTCCAGTAAAAACTGACTTTATTGGCAGATAAGCTCTATTTGGATGTCATTTATTTTGGATAAACCTGTTTGTTCTATAAATACTGTAATATGGCAAAGATTTCAGATATCGATGCCGGAATTTTTCCAGTATCATTCAGCTCTAGTTTCAAGGCTACTTTTAATTATTTGAGCAGGGCAGGGAAAGTTAACATGTTAATACATAGTGTTAATTTTAAAGCTACAATGAGTTATTTCTGGGGGGAATTGTTTATGCAAAGATTTTTAATAAAGACCTATAATACTACTTTTCGTAAACAAGAGAGCTTCTGCTGTGATGTTGCACAGAATTCACAGCAAAATTCAAAATATTCAGTCTGACAGGGTAGCTGATGGAGGAGAATGATGAGGAAACATTGTTACTCAGTACATTTCTTTTGAAAAATTGCCAAACAAAGCATGATTAGGATACAAACATTGCAATTTTCAATATTTGTTTTATTTTGTATTAGTCTAATACTTTAAAAGGAGCATCTTTCCAGTTAAGTGCACTTTTAATTGTGTTCAGGCTACTATTGTCTACTGTGTGGACTGTCCCTGATAATATTTGGGGGGGGGGGACAGGTACAGAAAAGGTACAAAAACCCCCCTATTCCTATTGTATTCCCCCCTCTAATTTTCACATAGATTATACAGAGCACAACAAGTCAGCACCATGGATTTGACCAGGTCTTCATTGCCATCTACCCTTCTTCTCTCAACAGCAAGTTTTTCATTATCAGAGAACGGTTGCATAGACCAGCTTTGTAAAGCACATATTGCATCACCAAGGATCTGCGTCTGCATCTTGCCCACCTATGTGCCTGATTTGGTTTGGGAACAGCATCTATTTCTCAGACAATTCCCACAATGCTGATAATCTTAATACTCTACCATCAGGAAAGCTGCCAGGCAAACCAGTGAAAACATTCCAAAAAAAGCCGCCTTCCATTCCACCCTTTCCATGAATACGTTACCCTTATATCAGGTCTGTGTTTTTGTATCTGAAGTTCATTAAATGCATTTATGAATACATGTTTTTTTTGCTCACATCTCCATATTTCTGCCTCAGAAAATTCGGTCTCCCCACCCGAAAGAGATTAATTGTTGACACACGACGGCACACAGTGCACAACAATGAAATGTGTCCTCTGCATTTATCTCATATGTGACATTGTGACGTAAGCACCCAGGGGACAGTGCGTGGGGGCGGTACCTTGCTCAGGGTACCCCAGGGGTACCTTGCTGGTTAGGGATTCAGCCCAGCAACCTTTCACTTACAAACACACTTCCCTAACCATTAGGCCACCGCTGCCTAGGTAAGGCAGAAGGCTTCTCTTTTGCACATTGCCATTCCTGACATTTCCAATTTTGTCATACATGTTTTTAATTCATCTATAACAGATTATGTACATAATGTACATACGTTGGTGGAAAAAAAAAATACAGAAAAATAACGAATCAACTTGCTCACCCTACATTGTTTTATGTTGGCAATGTAGTTTCACTATATATGAAATTACACGTAAAATCTAACCTATTAGCCTTTTGTGTCTCCCAAGCGTACTTAGCATAAAGGTCCCAGCTCCTGTTGAGCTGTGGGAAAGTGACACATGAAAGTGGCCAGGAGCTACAGAAGTTCCCAGTCCAGACGGCCCATGAACTTGAAACCAGGAACCAGGTTCTGGAACTTTGGTGGGAAAGTACCTAATAAAGGACAACTGAAAATGTTCAGACAAACAGATCTCTCAAACTTTACAATCTCTAATGACTCCAGATCAGATTAAGAGGACCCAAGATAACTGACCCATAGTCCCCTTGCCTGCTGCGTTTGTCGTCTCCAGGAGACACTATGCTTTAGCGACACTAAATCCAGGCCCTATTCCTATTTTTGTTCAGAGCTATAAAGGGAAATCAACATTATTATTAATGCTGCTTCGCTCCTTTAAGGAAAAGTAAGACTAGTTTTCCTCTGCCCAATGTCACGGTCTTCTAGGAGATCATCTTCTGAAGACCCAACAGGGCCAAACTAGAGAGGATAAGAGTGCTTAATACATCACAGGGCTCCACGACGTCTCTCTCAAGTATAATTAAAGCCATCGGCCGCATCCTTACATCCTTACAATTACACCAATCCCCTGCGCAACAGGAAGTCATCTGAATACCAAAGACGGGAATCCTCACCCCAAGAAATTGAATCATCCGGAAGGCAAGTAATTTCAGATTTGATTTGACTTGAGAAGGCCGGTTCATTCCCGTGGCTGTATGGTCATGTGACCAGGGGTGCATCATCCTCTCCCTGAGAATCTTGACAGCATTCCGGAAGAAAGGATCTGACTTGTCGTCAATGAAGCCTTTGGTGTTTCATGACTAAACACCACTAGATGAGTAACAAGCTAACATGTCCATGTCCTCGCCGTACTCAAATCAGTGACATCTGCTTGGAAATAAGCGTCAAGACCTTGTTCAATCAAATCTGGTTAATCAGCAATGCTCTTAAACAAATAAGTAACACTGACTATACTGTTACGCAATATCTGAATACTGCAACAGAAGCAGAACTGACAAAACTCCACGAATCAAAGGGCGGAGCACTTCCAGCAGTGATCAACCTCAAGGTGGTGAGGAAGACAGGACTCCCTAACAGCATTTAGCAGTTTAAGGAGTCCTATCTGAGAAGGGCTTTCTGGAAGGACGTCGGAGAAGATGTTTGAAACAACAAGCAGAGAACTACCTTCACCCAGGGTGACCCATTTACAAGTTAAGTAATGAATGACTAAATATGAGGCACAACCTTTTAGTAAACCATGGCACCAAGCTCCACTCTCCATGTGCGTTATAGACCAATCGACAAGTCAAATCATGGGTATCGCTCTCCTTATTGTTTTGGTAGAGAAAAATTATTGACCTTTGTCTCACCCCCCCCACTCCACCCCAATGTCACCTGACATGTCTTCTGAAAAATAAACACAGCTTCACCAGTGAGTTGGTCAAAGGAAAGGTCAAATTTGGTTGGCCTCCAGTCTGAAGCAATGATTACATAATTATTCATAAATAATGGAGGAGAACTTATAATCCAGGTATGACTTTACTGAGTGCCGAGGAACTCTCTCTTCAAGTTGCCCCAACTGCACTTCCACGCTCATCAAATATTGTCAAGTCCTGGCTCACAGCGGCAAAGAGATTATGCAAATGTAACTTCAGAAAAATCCAAAGCTCACTGGGACTCAAAACTCATAATAAAATCACTCTAATCCTATTTTTTAATTCATGGATGTTTAGACTACCCAAGAATATAGAAGCAAAGGAATATGAAAGGGGGGGGGACCACAAGTGGGTGACTAAGACCTTGAAGACACAAGTCCACTACAAAAAAACAATAAGAGCATTTAGCAGTTACGTTACCCCCTCTCCTTCCCCAGTGTGAAACATGGATCAGTCAAGACATCAGCTATGGCAGATGTTCTACAGATGGAACAATGACAAAGGAGGGTGGGGATGATGATATTCTGACCACAGTTAAAGAAGCTTTAAATACAGATGTTCTGCTTTTCAGCACTCAATCTGCTCCAACGTGGATTGTCAACAGGACAATAAGCTGATATAGTTTACATTTATTATTTATTTCGCGGGTGCTTTTATCCAATGCAACGTGCATTTTTTTTGAGAGACCAAAGTCAGACAGTCCCTTGAGTAACTGGAGGTTAAGGACCCTGCTCAAGGGTCCAGTGGTGATTCAAGCCCATGACCTTCCGATCACAGCGCCTTAACCAACTGAGCTGCACACTGAGAACTATAATGATGGCTCTGTGACATGAGGCTGCAGCACCTCCAGCATCTACTCAGCCTTATCACCTAATCTCCCTTCGGCCAGGCCCACACTCAACCTCCACAGCATTCCTCTCTGGTTATATCATGAGCACGTCTGGTGGGTGGAGCCAGGTCCCCACTATCCGAGCCTCAGCTGAAATGGCAGAAATGTGGCCGGTCGTCATTGCGGGAGCCTGAGTCGTAAACGGCTTCGGTACTCAGACCCCCTGCTCCGTAACTCTGCCTCGCCATCGAGAGAGAGCTTAGGGGCTTTCGGGTTTCCTGTAAACTCAAACAACTGACTTGTTTCTGTTCCAAAAATAGAAGCATTAAAAACAAAACAAAGCAAAACAAAAAAAAAAAAAAAACACCCTTCTAAGTATGTCGTTTTGCCATTTATGAAGTAATTGTTAAAACAGGTGATATGAAACATGGGATGTTTACAGGCATGGGTAAACAGTGAGAACACCACATGCCCGTCGCCACGGCAGCAGGGACGCAGACACACAGGGGGTAGGGAACGGCATGACAAAGCACTAGGCTCAACGTGATCAGGCGTTAAATACATGCTAACTCTCTGGCCCAAAGGGTGAGTATATGAAGGGTGTGCTGTTTGTTTCTGGGGAGAAAATACACCATAATTTACAGTAATTGCAACCCATCTGAAATCCCAAGCATTTTCAACCTCCAAACAAGTTTACGGTCACATGCTCACCGTTCACCAAGTACTGACTGGAAGCTAGAGAGTGTTCCTCAAGGCCAGGGTCCAGGGCTGATCTGTCACCCCACTATCTTGAGCCGGCAGGCCAAAAGCCTGCCATTCCGACCAATCAGAACCACGGCGGGCTTGACCTGAATTCTGCAACAGCTCTTCAGAGAAACCCTGACAACAGCAAAAGCGTGATGTCATTTCCTCAGGACAAGCGAGACAGAGGAAGACAAACGATGCCTGTAAAAGCTCTGGGTTGGAACAACGACCTTCAGACCACGATGATCCCAGGACGAAAACGCCGGACGCCCTCGGGAACCCCGCAGTGGTCAGCCCTGAATAAAACAACACAGAGGCGCCTGGCCTTATAGCTCTAACCAACTGTGATTTTTCTGCAAGGAGACCCAGAATTATACACAGAGCGGAGAGGAGAACAAAGGGCTTCTCCAGGACCATCATCTGGAGCACTTTCCCAAACCTATCAATCACTAAAGGCAAGACAGCAGAGTCAAATCTGCTAGAGCTACAAGGAGAACACAGAGCCACTCAGCGGAGAAGCTATGACCTCATAAACACATCGACTACAATCGTGTAGCCCTAGAAGCAGCCCAACAACATAATAAAACAGGTCAAGAGGTCAGTGACTACATCACCCTTCTAAGTGCAATTATGAAGTGACCTCTGTGGAAGCCTTGTTTTGACCTGCAGCAATACAGCGCAGTCGCACACACGATTAACGACAGTCCATGAACGACATTTGAACAGATAAACAAAACACGTGTATAACTCGCAGGGCTGCCAAGTCTTACGCATCTGGCATGACACTCACTTTCAGACTTGCACACTCACGCAAGAAATCTTCGGTAAATCTATATTATTCCATTATAAACCTAACATTAGCTACATCAAGAGCTTTAGGGTGGTTTGGAAACCTTACAGACTATTTTACAAGGTAATAAAACTATTACATACATGCAAATGAGTGTGCAGGTTTGTCTCACATTGAAAATCTCACTCCAGCCAGTCGACCAAAGTTGGCAACCCTGAACTTGATCATTCAGTGACGGTACTGATCCAGAAGAAAACTGCAAAAAATACAACCCGCAGCATGCATGACAACACATGACGGACCTAACTGTGCCAGGTCCAAAGGAACCAAATGAAACCACACTCCTTTTTGTATTTTCTAAGGTTGAGAAGGCTGACAGGATGAGCTTGGGAATGAGATCCATTTACAGAGCGACTAAACATACAGCCTCCAAATAAACCTACAACGTTCCCGAATGCTGTAATTAAGCGAACTTACTATGCACCCAGCAGTAACTGGAGCGAGGTAAATTCACCCTGAGGGCCAGAAGCTTGTTTTTTCATTTCAAAACCCGGTTTTATGGGCATATCGCTTGAAAGGTCCATTCAGTGAAGACACACGTGGTTAGCTAAATGCTGGCCATATATGGCCTGGTCTGCTGTAAGTAGAGGTTATTAAAGCAGCTTAGATCTCTGCTGATGACCCCTCTTGGCTATTAGTGCTGCTAATGAGAAACACGGAAAGAAATTAAGCTTTACTTGCCATTTGTAGAAATAAAGGTACATTGGCATTCATCTTTTCGCATATCCTCTCTTCCTCTCCTTTGAGAAAAACACACACACAGTGCGTACAGGAAGTCTTGGGACACTTGCTTAATTCTGTAAAAATGTTGCAGATTTATTGGTTTCATAACACAAACCCACTGACAAGGAATGTTTAACATATCTGCACATTTATCTACCACGCAAACATTTTTTTTTATTGAGTAGCGAATGCTGTGGACGCTCTCCGACGTAGACAATGCTAGGTCTCGCAGACTTAAAAGCAGTCCACAAAGCAAACAAACTTGTAGCTTATTTTTGTGCCAACTGTGGATAGGACATATTTTGTCAAACCATGTGTAATTATGTTATGACAATCACCACTGCTATGAATAAATAACGTTAAATTTACCGATGATTTGGATTATTTCGCATTCACCAAAAATGGTGAATGAAAATTCACCAATTGGCACCAAAAATAGTATGCGAATTCCTGCTTTTTTCCACAAAAATACTATGTACTTCACCAACACACTTGTATTACCAATAATTTGATACATCTTGATCTATGCCTCATTTTTAAAAATTTTTGTCCCAGTATCAAACACACTTTAATGATATCGGTCCCAGTACAAAAAATACATCAACATAAAATTAAAGCGTGTAGGTAAGAATGTGCATTAAATAGTCTAGATAATGGATATATTGATGGAAACGTATGACAACAGTGTAATTGTTTATGTAGCTTTATACTGGGCTGTTCGGGTTTTGAACTCCCTCCCTGACTACTTCGCTCTTTTTACTTCACGTGCTCCAAGTCAAACATATTAAATCAGCGTATCAGACAAAACAATAAACCTCTTCGTTGAAGTTCATAAAATTTTTATGATTAAATACCCAAATATTACTGTACGGCAACCAATATAATGCATTAAAGACTGAAACCTTTGCCCTTGAACAGAAAAGCATTAACCTCAGCACTGAAAGACCTTATTTATATGTACATTCATACCATGTTGACACGGTATACAAACGCATGTCTACGTGGGTTGTTTAAAAACGTAATTTTATGCTGTTTAAACATGGGTATTTTGTCTCATGGTATCATGTGTCTAGATGGTTAAAATGCATGTGGAGACATGCTCTGTCTCACGGTTTATACCGACGGTGCTTGGGAACTGCTTGGTCAAAACAAAAGTTTACACACTTGTGTTCTGTGGAACTCTCTTTAGCGGAGCGTCTCTACATTCTGATTCTGGCTGCCGCCAGACTACATCATAGCTCATTACCAGGAAGTTCACCAGGCTTCAACTTCATTTTGACGCTCCTGCCGCCCTAATCACAGTGCATCACGCCCTCCAGTAGAGAATGGACGACACCCAAATACTTTGACGCTCTCGCCGCCCACGGTGTGAAGTATGGTAATCATGAAATGGGTCCACCTGCTTCAAAAGGTAGAAAAATGAAGATTGTATGGACAGAGCACCAGGACGCAGGCCGTAACATCCGGAAGCTACCCGTGGAAAGTTCTGGAATGCAGCCTTGACAGCACATTTCAGGTGGCAGCAGCGTCCCAAATGGCTTTTATGAAACAGATGGCCTATTATTCTGTCAGAGCAAGGCAAAAACGAAGTAACTTATCGACTAAACTGACAAACAAATCTCAAAGAACTGTGGCAAAGATAGAACATATGTACATGTGTGAAAGCTTCAATGTTAAAAGTAAAGAAGTTGTTTTAACCTATAGTTGATTATTTTTCCATCGATAATTTATGACACACAGAGAGGCACTTTTTATATTTAATTTTTAACACAGTCCATTTAGAATCATCACAGGCATTTCAAACCAAAAGCGTGTGGAAAAAAAAATTAAGCTCTGCGGTCAGGAAAAACACACAACATTTGTTTAAGTTGATTAATGTCTGCGAAACAGTTGCCGAAAACTTTGGCGTGCTTGCAGAAGAGGTGCAGGAAGAGCTGAGCCACAAAGACCAAACAATGCTAAAGCTTTTCACAGGCGCTCCCAGGCAACAGGAAAGAAAAGGAGTTATTTCCCTGTCCCAACATGACCCAATAAATTACCATTTTACCATTCCGGCTAAATGATGAATGTTGACATGGGAAAGCGTAAGGCACTGGGGCAGCTGGGACATTCCCGCTAGATCACATGGGTCTGCAGTCCATGACAGCCCCAACTCAGCTACATCGGCCATTTTTGTCAAGGACAAGGAGGTAATGCGCTGACGCCGCAATTCGGAGAATTCACGGCACACGACTCAGATGATGGCAAGATGGGCACGACTGGACAATAAACAGGGGTTGCCAGATTTCAGGAGTCACACGACAGCAGTTAGGTGGCAGGCCGGGAGCTCTCGTGACCCACAGACTTGGCTTGCGTCAAAGCGGCCGGAAGCGTGCCAGGCGGTAATCTTTTGCCCTTCCTTGGGGGGGGGGGGGGGACTCCATCCGGTCCAATCCTCTTAGCCTTATCAGCTCCAGGGCAGAGAAGAGGGTCGCGGCATTTGGAGGAACCCAGAGAGCCTCAGAGTGGCCCAACTCCAGCTAGTTCTCTGGTTTTTCAGAATTCCTCCCGCGACGCCCAGACGGAGTCCTGGTGCAGCCCGGACGGGGGAAAGAGGTCGCGGCACTCGACACAGAAACAGAGTCTGACTGCCTGTGTGTAAAACGAGGTCACCGACTCCTGGCCAAGATTGCGTTGTCTATCCCCACCTGTACCGGCAGAGTACCAGGACACACACACGTGCATGCATGCATGCATACATGGACATACACGTGCACACAGGCGTCTGCACCCTAGGCACTCTGGAGATAAACAAAGGGAATGGCCAACAGCGCCTGCACTATTAATAGCAATGCCAAAGTTAGAAACAGCAACAGGCAACACGCAATGAAAACAATTCATGCCTTGAAACGTGATCATTAAGTCGGAAACGTAAAACAGCGTATAAAGAAACACCACAACTGGGACATTTTTTCATATAATCTGACCTAAACAAATCACCCTAGTACACGGTATGTGATGGCATTCATAAACAAAAACAAACAAAAACAAACAAATAAATAGAATCTAAACCATGAAGACTACTATAAACTCTACATCATGGATGGAATCAGAGACTAAACCTAAACAGCCTCATCGGTGTCGAAGTTGAGCAGCAGGGAAACAAGGAGACAACTCCTCCTTTAACAGATAAAGAGATCACACTTCGATTATTGACACCACTATCGCTACCAACAGTTTACGGTGCATTCATGGCACATTTCGTTTTTGCGTCATTAACCTACGTACACGTTATTCTTTACACTGCTAACGTTGTGCACTACAATACTTCGCCTCAATATTACATCCCTATATCAGTTTCATAGAAAGATGAGTGCCTGTTTTTGATGGCATTAAAAATAATACCTTAGGGATTTGTAATTATATATATATATATATATATATATATATATATATATATATATATATATATACACATACATACATATATATACACACACACACACACACACACACACACACACACACCCATTCCTCAACTTCCTAACCTGATCTATCCCCTAAAATCAATTCAAAACAAGAACATGGCCCAATTTCGAACAGAAAAAATTATCTGGATATCAGAAGGTTTTTTACTACGCCCTCGATTAGTCGACATAGTCGATGACGTCGACATTGACGCATCATTTTTTAAAATTATTTTTATGAAATTACCATTATGATTTCTAAACCGCTTTAGTTCACTATAACAAATGTTTTCCTTTAACATCAGCACGTAATTATGGGAGTATTACAAAATATAAAGGTGGTTTTCACTGCGCGAAGTGCGATAGCACACCATGGCAGCACGAGCGCTGCGCACGAGCACCTGAAGCCGAAAAACACGGGCGCTGTTCTTGATGATGGGCCGCCAGAATGGGCAAAAGCACCGTAAGTGGTGTCTGTTCACCATTAGTACGATGAACTTTTTCATATCTTTTGTCCTTGTAGTTGCTAAACACCGTCTTTACTAAAGGTCATAAACTTGTCTGTCTGCTACCTTAGAATCTCATTGATAAGTGTTTCAGAAAATGTCTACGTGGACTGACGGCGCCAGTGTGTGTTCGTGCGCACTGGGCTTATTGGGAATTGAGACCAGCGTTATCATCGTAAACTACAACTGAAATGAAAACTAAAAATAAAAGAAAATAATTCGTGAACTGAAATAAATATGAAAACTATATTGACAAAAAGCTGTGGACTTCAATCAGCAAAAAGTACCGCCACACCACCAACATCTTTTTACCTTGTTTATCCACAATATCTTCTTTTTAAAAAGATTTCGTAGTTGCTATATCTACGTTCACCGGCACTTCAGTGCTTATCGCTTCCATAATTTACCAAAACAGCAGCACCGGGCGCTCCACTAATCGAGATTAATAAATTTAAGGATACGCCGAATTTAAGCAAACTACCAACTTCTGGGCGTCACAATGCGCATCTAATTAATATTTTACGCATACTAATTTGCTTATCGAATTGTGGGCGAAAATATCTTTACACTGCCGAAAACCCGGCGGCCATTATGTAAAGCCCTGCAATAAGATAGTTTGTTGTTCTAAAAAATAATAATAATCATAATAATAATAATACGCTCTGTTTCATTTTCTGGTGGAAAATTAATCTTTTAGATTAATCGACCAACTGGTAAAATAGTCGAAAGATGAATCCATAGAAAAATAGTTGTTAATGGCAGTCCTACTAAGCTTTGATTCTGTGAAAACTCTGACACAGGACATTTGTAAACCCCACCTCAGTGCCGTAGGACACCAAATTGCACAGAACACTGTGGCAAGATGCACAATTAGCAACAAGGTGAGTTACACAAGAGAAGAACAAACGTATGAACAAAAGGGACCTGCATGAGCTGCAACTCTGTCATTAACCTAAACCAGAGTTTCTCAAATTTGTCCTCGGGGACCCCCAGACAGTCCACATATTTGCTCCCTCCTAGCACTCAGCTCAAACAATCAAGAACAGCGAATACTTGGTACACCTGTGCTGGGCGCTGGGAGGGAGCATAAACTTAGACGTGGGGGGGGGGGGGGGGGGATCCCTAAGGACTGGGTTGAGAAACACTGCCCTAAATATATCAAATCTCAAGCCTAAAGACATTACTCTTGCTATAAACAAGAGCTATTATAAAACACTTAAAGTTCAATTAAAATGTGTTAAAGCAGAATAGCACCCCCAGAATCTGCTCCCCTGCCCTCTGTAGGACAGTACTTCTTTAAAATGGTAACTGTGCTGATGGCTATTTAACAAACCATCACCCCAGAAAGCCACATTCACACCTGAGCGCTGCAACCACAAGCAAGCAAAATTAACGAGGGAACAAAAAAAAAACACAAAGAACGCAGGTGCACAGGCAGAGGGAGAGGAAGAAGAGTTTTGGCGGGTCACATCCAGCAAGGAGGGGGCGCTCTCTCTCTATCCCTCCATTAATTAAATATCACCTTTCATCACTCGGAGCTTCGGGAGACGTGTCACAACACGTGCGGTCCCGGGCCATTTAGCGGTAAAGTGGGGGCCGGGACGTCAAAGGCCCCCGGGAGGATATCTCCCCGCAATAACACCTCCCTGACGTTATAAACAGAGATCATCCATGCAGATAATAGCCAGATAGAGAAATGACAGAGCTAAATTATTCATTACACACACTTCTGTTTCTGCACCAGCGGAGAATCACCCATCTCCAGTGGCTGCTGCTGTTTTACAGTAAAAGGAAGTTTATAAAAATCACCAGGAAAGCCCGTCCCCACGACCCATCACACTTCGTCAAATAAAGATCCAGGCTAATGAGCTGTTATTTCACTGCTTAATGGTCACATGCAATTAATCATGGGCAAACAACAGGCCATGCTTGATTCTCTCCACAAACTTCATGGACTCCAGAACTTCAAAATCTTATGTATTTTGTTGTAGAATATCAGGAATTTAAAACAGATTAATATTCATACTGTATTAGTATTCATGCATACCCTGCAGGTATTTCTTGGCATGAAACTTCTTTACTACACATGCCGATAATGAAATTTCTCCTAATATTTTAACATATACTTATAGATTGGAAGATGGGAGCCCATCCATTCGTCTGTCTTCCATAACCACATATCCAGTCCAGGATTGTGGTGAGCCTGGAGCCCATCCCAGAAGGCACAGGGCATGAGGGTGGGGGACACCCCCGGCGGGGCAAGCACTGACACACACAAAGTGTAATTTCGATGCACCAATTCGCATAACCGCATGTTTTTGGATTACGGACAGGACCCAGAGGAAACCCAAATGGACAAAGGTGGACAAGCAAACACCACAAACAACAGAGCTGGGGGCTGGACTCGAACCTGCAACCCCGGAGGGGTGAGGCCCCAGGATTTCCACAAAGTCACTGCAGCACCCGACCCATACTATATGGATACTTCATTATTATTATTACTACTACAGGAAATATCAGCCCAGCTAAAGCAAACAGTGCAGTGGGAGGTTGGAAACATTAAACCCTTGTAAGTTTTAACAGCAGTCTGATGGTGCCAAGAGGCCAGATGCTTCAAGAGCAATGCAGGTGAGGTTAGAGAAGACGCCCAACATTTATTCTTCAGAGAAGCCAGATCCGATCAGGAGGGCGATGGGTCTTATGAGGGCTGGGTGTGGACTCGCATCCCCCAAAGCTGAACTGTCAAGACGCTCTATTTATAAGCTAATGTCAGTCCTGGAAAGCCAGGTGGATTCAGCAGCAAAACCTCAGCCGGAAACAGAACTGAAGTGACCAAATCATTATGTATTTTTTATTATTTTATGTTAGACTGGACTTCACATCAGTAGAAAAAAAAAAAAAGATATTTACAGCAGGTTAGTACTCTGTTGATCGGAAGGTGGTCTGATTGCTTGGGGAAACTAGTAATGATCAACACCTTGCTTATGTGGAAATGACACTTACTGACACTTCTTACAAAACCATGCCCTTTTAAAAACATATATGAATTAAAGAATCTTTGCTGCCGGTGCGAGGCTGAGCCTCCTGCATGACAAAGTGCGGACGGGAGCAGGAAACTCCCAGGTCTCCGGCGGGCCTCTTTGCAAAAGCCACTTAAAAAGAGCCGGTAAAGCGGCAGGGGAACCGGCAGTAAAAACGCTGAGATCATGCGAGCCTGGGTTGGTGCAGGGGGGGCTTACATGCTGTGATCGGGGGAGGGGATGCCATGCCATCGCGGTGTATGCATGCAGGCAACTCCCCCCCCCCAGACCCCAAAACCACCTCCCAGTTTCATGCATTGCGTTCCATATCAAGGAGGTGAGGTATCGACAACAGATTACATTGTTGCGAATGTAAATCGGACAGATACACGTACTGGTGTGGGGATTCAGAAGAACCTCATTGAGGAAGGGGGGCGAGCGATCACCCCGGCTTGACAATACAGCCAGCTGTAGGAAAGACCCCCCGCCCCACCGGGTTTTATTTGGGGTTGGATCTGCTCTCACGCAGCGCAGGAGGGGGGATCCATGAGGTCTCCCGGTACTGCACGCTTCCTCCAGTGAGGAGTAATGCACCGCACGTCCCTCGGAAAATCCTGCACCGTGCGTTAAAAGGATAAAAAAAGGAAAACCCCAACCCTGCGGATCGGACGAGTAAAACCCGACCCGATTCGGAACGAGAGCGGCGTTAGAGAAGTTAGAGCAGGAACAACGGAGTGCCAGTTTTTTGGTGGTGGGTGGGGGATGATGAAGCACGGACATAACTTCAGGCTCGCTTTTTACAGTCGAGGTGGCTTTTCACGCTAGGAAATTAAAACCACCCCTCCTCACCGAAACGACGCGCGCGCACATTTTCACGGAAAAGTGATCAAAACTCACCTCCTGGCAGCGTTGCATGTCCGCGGAGAGAGCCCACTGTACGGATATTCATGCAATCCCACAAGCCGTGAGCCACACGGAGCACAAAACTAACCCGGATAAGAGACCCTAGGAATCGCTCGTACTCAAGGAGCGGCGCGGGCGGGGGGGGGGGGGGGGGAAGCAAGGGGAAACTGCCGCAGTACCCACAGATGCCACGAGAGGGCAGGCGCTAACCTGTTAATGCTAGTTGATTCACTCGCTCAAAGCAATCCATCAATATTCAACATGTATATTGCCATGTGTGCATCATATTTGTTACTTTTTCACAAACTTATTTTTAATGATCTGCTAGTCCGTACAAAACAATACATTTTAGAGTATAAAAAAAAAATAATTTAATTTAATCTTATTAATTATAATGCAGTCTAATATCAATATTATTAATATATACTACCACAAATAATAATAATGATAAAATTTCATGATAATAATAATAAACAACGATAATAAATAACTTTATATAATGAAATTATATCATTTATGTATCATTTATCGTTTAATATTTTAATTGGTTAATTACATTTAAAACTATATTCCTTAAATGATATCTGGATAGTTCAATTATGTATCAGTTATCACGTGACGCGGTTCCAGCTCAAAGCTGAACGGTGTTTCGACACAAGAGCCTAAATCTGAAACTCACCATACAGTAAGAGTCTAATATAACACTGTGTCATTCTTAGCCAGAAAAGCTGTTATCTATTATAAATGAAGCATGGTGTGTCCCGGTATGTTATGTAAGTGTGTCCTGGTATGTCCAGTAAGTATTCGTGTTTTTCAAAGTCTATGTTTTATTTTCATGCATTAAAGTATCATTAGTTTAGATTTTGTTCCCCCTGCTGTTTAATAGAGATTTGGTGAAGGTATGGAAAATATGGAACTCAGTTGCCTTTTGTAGTTTTACGGTGTTGTAATGAAGCAAAACCAGTCTCTCTCTCTCCTTCTCTTTCTGATCTTGGCTGTAAACAAAAATGACTACCTGCACAGACCTGTGTCCCCCACCCTCTCGACGCTTATAAAACTTGGGCTGAAGCCCTCAATCCAGTTAGTCAGGCAGAACTCCCCAATATAAGTTAGAGGCAATGTATAAAAATAGTTTTAAAGCACGGTTCACCTCTGAGATTGTTCGTGGGGTGTGTCACGCAAAAAGTAACTCGCCTCTACATTCCAGAGCTTGAACGTTTTTTTAAATTATGATTTTATTTTTATGATATTTATATTTATTGTGAGTGACTGTTGCCAAGAACCCTTGGATGTGCTGATTTAGAGGACAAGGCATTTGGTAGTGTACACCGTGGATAGGACATCTCCAATACTCTGGAAAGTATTTATTTATTCACAGATTCATTGACATCAAGGACAGCACACCTGTCCATCACAGGACAGTCTCACAGACACCGGTTAATTCACAGACTCATTGACATCAGGGACAGCACACCTGTCCATCACAGGACAGTCTCACGGACACCGGTTAATTCACAGACTCATTGACATCAGGGACAGCACATCTGTCCATCACAGGACAGTCTCATGGACACCGGTTAATTCACAGATTGACTGACGGTTAATTCACAGATTCATTGACATCAGGGACAGCACACCTGTCCATCACAGGACAGTCTCACGGACACTGGTTAACTCACAGATTCATTGACATCAGGGACAGCACACCTGTCCATCACAGGACAGTCTCACGGACACTGGTTAACTCACAGATTCATTGACATCTTGTCCACTATCGGCAGTGGTGGTTTAATGCACAGGCTTAAGCAGGCTGAACTCCAGGGGCCTCTTCTTCAAAGGGGCCTCAGTTAACCTTGTTTAATAAAATCTTATGCTTAGAGTTGCAAGTCATCACATTTTATACTAAATAATAAAATGCTGTGTCCCGTTTTGAACCAATACAGAATGCAATTTGTCCCATATTTTTGTGTAAGGAGCAAAACACACTTTTTTTCCCAGGCCATGCAGCCAATCTCCCACCTCCAACAATTTCTTAAAAAGTGCCTTCTTCTACAGGCTTCTCTGCTTTTAACTTATAAATTTACATGATGCATGATATGAACTTAATAGACCTACTGCGGTTCTTAAATTATAAACGGTGCGCCGTTCATTTATCAATATTATTGGTATATTAACTTAATTAGACTTCTGCTACTTTAGTGCACGTAGGTGCGCTATGCTCCAGTGCACAGAGATAGGAGCAGACAGGAGAAGTGAAAGTCTGATTTGCAGTTACACACCATACTTAGATGACTGACAGACGTAATGTCCTCATGTGCCGCTGAAGATGCTCGCTTATTGCTGGCGATCACCACCAGCTGCTAGTCTGAACTGATTTTCATGTGCCGAATTCAGTTGTTCCTCAATATTTCTTCCTAAACGGCACATGAGTGAAGCAATAACTCTCCCCAATCATTGTTGAACCTCCCTTCTCTGTTATCATCTTTAGATTAGATTAGTTAAACTTTATTGATCCCAATGGAAAATTCTTGAGAAATTTTATGTGCATGCTGCTGGGCTGCTGTGTGGCTCAGCCGTAAACCTGCTGTGCTTGCGATTGTAAGGGTGCTAGTTTGAGCCCCGGCCTTTGCAGAACTGCATGTCCACGGGTCCCAGAGCAAACTCCTTACCCCCAGCTCCAGGGCTGCTACGCACTGGCTAATTCTGTGCTGTGCTGCCCGCCCCCCCAAGCTGTTCTCACACTGTATATGTGTCTCAATGAGAGCAAGCTGGGGGTAGGCGAAAGACAATTCCTCCATGGGGAGTAATGAAATATCACTATTCAATGCCTCCTTGCATTTTCACTCTTGATAATAGGACTAGAAAGAAAAGGATGCAATGAAAACAAACCAGCACCAGGTTCCATTACCTTGAATACCAGTTCAGGGAACCAGTACTGTAATGCTTGGAGAAGCCAGGGTTACTCTGGATATATTACTTTGGGCAAGTGATCTACTATCATTGGCCACATGGGGGCACTGTGGGGAACTGTGGGTTTGGGTTCTGTGTCCATGATCAGAAGGGTGCTGGTTCAATCCCCCTGGCTGGCAGAACGATTGTATTACAGTTGAGTAAGGCCATTAATCCCAAAGACTGCTTTCAGAAAAATGGCTAACCCTTTGCTCTGAACTCAAGTATCACTCGCACCAATATATGTCTGTCTCATTTGAGAACAAGCTGGGATATACCAGAACTGAGGAATTCCTATGTAACTGTACTTATATGTGTATGAAAGGCAACATCATATGAAGCATAATTACTAAAAAAATACAGAACATGATTAATAAAGTTTTGTATTATCCATCCATCCATCCATTTTCCAAACCGCTTATCCTACTGGGTCGCGGGGGGTCCGGAGTCTATCCCAGAAGCAATGGGCATGAGGCAGGGAACAACCCAGAATGGGGGGCCAACCCATTGCAGGGCACACTCACACACCATTCACTCACACATGCACACCTACGGGCAATTTAGCAACTCAAATTAGCCTCAGCATGTTTTTGGACTGTGGGGGGAAACCGGAGTACCCAGAGGAAACCCCACGACGACATGGGGAGAACATGCAAACTCCGCACACATGTGACCCAGGCGGAGACTCGAACCCGGGTGTTTTGTATTGTTTTAGTTTTTAAATATAATGATGATGATGATGATGATGATGATGATGATTGTGAAATGAACACATTCAAATGGAATTCAGATTGAGTTTATATGTGTTGTTTTTAATGACTTTAATCCAAGTTGTAACAAACCAGTAGAAATTCACATTACACACTTCTGAAGAAAGAGAAATGCATTTAAAAGCATTTCCATATAGAGTACCATTAAAATATAACTTATAAGGTGAGATCTGTCTAACTCCATCAGCACAACTTGAGATTTAACTGCAAAAATACTATTAGAATATTAGATAATGTATATATCTATTAATCTATCCATGTTGGGTTATGGTCAACCTGCATATGTGCTGGTGTCTAGTATGCATACTACAAGTGTCTAGTATGTAATGAATTAAGAGTACGCGTATATCATTTAAAGTTCATAGCTTGTAGCTACCTAAGATATGACCTGAGATAAATTATGCAAAGAGCCAAAAAGGTATTAAACCTATGAATTTTATGGATAAATACTGCGTATCTCCAATTAGACTCGCAAATGTTCTTGTTACTAATCATTAAACATATGTGCAGGGTTTATATGCAATGATACATTAAATGAATTTGAGTTAAATGTACAGGAATAGGTTACACCTAGAAAACCCTGAAAAAAGCCATGTGACCTGGGACAGGCACAAGCTATGCATTACATCACACTTTCATGCAACACGTTTCATTTCAAAGCAGAGAAATTCATTCAAGTACAAATTTGGCACCTCGGCTTCAAGCTTTCTGACTTCTGGCTGTTTGTTGCACTGCTGTGACACGTCTCCCTTCACTGCTGTGACACGTCTCCCTTCACTGCTGCCTCTTGCTTTCTCGATTTACTCACTCCTGTTCCTGCTTTTGAAAAACGCACCGAAAGTGTGTATTTTTAAATAGGGCTACAGGTTCTGCCTTCCTCTGTCTCTTGTGTTGTGTTTGCAGCTTTCCCTTCACCTTGGGCACTGGAGACATCCTCCTCTTCCACACATCTGCATGTCAATGACCACAAACACATCGTGAGAGTGGAAATGGCTATAGGCAGTGTGTTTAAAGTGAGGCAGTGTTACCTTTACTGTACTAACAAAGCGAGAGCGTGATGAGTGATGGAATGTGTGGGAAAAGCGTTTAGGAGGAGGCAGAGTCTAAGTATCTCGGGAAAACCTGGAAAGAAATGGATTGTGGCTGGAACACACCCACCGTGATAGGCTGAAAAAATGGGCTGCGCCCCTCCCTACACCAACAGAATACCTCAGGCAATAGAGGCAACAGTGTTACAACACAGATTGTGTGGTGAACTTATACTCCAAGAAGGATGGTTTGGACTGTCAAGCTTTTATGTTAGCCTAATTCTAACTGGAACATCCAAGTATGTTTGTTACCAGTTGCATTTTATGTCATCCCATTCAGTGGGTGCTTCTCCATATGCATACTTACCTTTCTTGTATTCTCATGTACCTGTCTGACGCCATCTTCCATTGCCAACGTACAGTCCCAATGCTCACGAACTGTACAGAGGACAATAACAATCAATAATAATAACAGTAACAATCACCGGATGTCATTCTTGCCCAGCCTCAAATACCAAGAATGCATCGGTTGCATCCTGGCCAAATAAGAACAATCCCATGATTCATTACATCCCAAGTTCGTTTTTGGGAGGCAGATTAGCAAGACTGCTCTTGGCAAGAACGCAAGTTCATTCTTTGCGTTCTAGGTATTGAGAAACATCCAGGGTGTTTCCTGCCTCATGCTCTGCGTTTCCCGGGACGGGTTCTAAGCGACCAGGCTTTAATCACCATGGTACCTGCTGCCGTCATTTTCCGCTCTTCCACTTCGCATTCTGTAGACGGACATCCAGCTATACTACTGGAACTACTAAACTGTAAAAAAAAAAAAAAAAAACATGCACACATACTGCTTAAAACTTGCTATACTAACCATTTCCGTACGATTATACAGTATTTAGTGTAAAAATACATATTTGCATTATTAAAAAGACATCCAGACTGTGAGCTGATGAGATCGACGTAATCACAGATCATCACTCAAGATAACTTTATTGTACCCATCTTAAAAGGGAGCTAACGTAAAACTGCTCTCTTGGGACACTTTTACTTATATAAAGACATAAAATGGTTCCAGTATCTCAAAAACAGCTAGTATTTTTGCGCACCACAGGGTCTAGAGTTTAGAGAGAACTGTTCTGAATAGAAAGCATCCAGTCAATGGCATTTATGTGGCCAAAAGGTATATACGACTTCTTTGGGGCGAGCACGGCACCACGAGCGCTTATATCCACGCAGCTGTGAATAACAGTAGACCTGCAACCACCTCTGGAAGGGGTATGTAACTACATGTTCGAGGCGCCTTACTGCCTGAAGCAACCGCTACTGAACAGCTCAGACAAACTGACAGGGAGTCTTATCTTCAAATACACCTATTACTTCTCCGGCTTTGCCGCCCTCCCCCCTCTTCCCCTTTTGCACGTGGTATTCTTTGTTTCATTATAACACCTGCCCATCATCTTATAATCGGTAAAATATTTTCCAAATCTCTGAACCAGTATAGGGTTACAAAAAATTGTGCATGCTAGTAATGTTATGTAATCCCCAAATATTTAAACGATCACATATCGTATTGTTTTCACAGTGCTTACACCCCGTTAATCGTTGCCTGCAGGTTTTGCTTTTTCTACTTTCTTTAACCTTTGCACGAGCGCCGCATAATGGCGAACCAGAGAATGACAGCAGAGCTACAAAGAACTGCAATATTTTTTTCCCGATTGAAAGTTCAATTTCAAAAACACGTTCATGAACAATAAAGGTACAATGAGAATAAAGTGGAAAAACGTCAGTTACTTATATATGTAGTTCGCGGAGCAAAATGAACGTCCAACGTGCATTGTATTGCCTTTACTGTAATTTGAATCAGTTTTTAAAGGTTTATTTTCCCGAATGAGATGCAAACTGTAGGCCTTGTCTTGTACTTTAATTCCATGCAGCACATTACCTATGCCATTACCACCCATTCAAACGGCCATCCTTCTTCCGCTTATGTTGAACGGGGTTGCGGAGACAGTTAAAACATTTAATCATGCTTGGGTCGAAGCTACACTGGATAGCGACTAACTACGGCTCTTAATCATTAATCATGTACTAGTGCATCAATTAATTAATTAATTAATTAATTGGTTTCTCAATTTATGACGCGCTTGCATATTTTTGCTTTTTTTATAGATAACCGACAGGGGGCAACCATATAACGCCTCAAAAATGGTCTGAACAAACTACATATTTTTTTATTTCAAATTTACCATTTTAGTTAACTTCGATAGTCACATTTCAACTTACATTTCAACTGCGCTGTCGCCTATGTACAGCTTTACATTTTAATTTATCATAATATTTTTATTCTTAGTCAATTATAATTATGCAATATAAACCCTTTAATTGACAATTAAGTGATTTAACTGACTAAACAATTTCCTTCTGGATAATAAAAGTTTTCTGCAAGACTCCGCACTCTAAAGTGTATATCTGCTGATATATACAACAGGAAACCCCAGATAAACACAAACAAACGAATTCAAATTAATACCGACTTGCTGTGTCACGTTCATTCTAATACAGTCCTGCATAGATATTCTAATGTAAAAAAAGAAAAACGGCAGTTTTAAGTATTTCCTCTGGCGTTAGTATATTATCAAGTTATTCAATCTAATGACAGTTATAATTGTATTTTGCTGCATCGTGCTGTGTTTCTGGTAATATCAGCACCTTCTGTGTTAAGTTTAGGCCAATCGCTAGTGGTTAGTCAATATGATTTTTTTTTAAAAAAAAAAGCAAAAACGATCGATCATAATCACCGTGTGAGCGCTGGCTCACATGCGATACTGTGATCAGCACCTTTGTGTCCAAAATGTACAGAAGGACCCCTCTTTTGTCAAGTATTTTAATGCAGACAGTTTCTGAAAACTATAAACATTAAATATACATGAATACGAATGGCATAAAAATTTACATATCCATAAATTCAGTGTTCACATTTAATGGCATTGTTCAAACAAAATATTGAATATCGAAATGGATTTTTCTTTTGTGCAACGTTATCGTAATGTAAATCACGTTAGTTCGAAGTATTTAAGCTGGATCCGCACACTATTTATCTAGTGTCGATTGTTATATTTAGATGTATCCTTGCAATTATATTATGAATACCTTGCATTACAATATTTTTTTACTAATTAGTATTAATTTTTAATTGTCAAAAATACTACACAATAGATTCATTAGCACTACTATGTTGACAAACTGCATGTCATTAATCCCATAGTAGGTCTACGTTTTGTGACTGTGATAAACGTTGCGCCTTAACACTACAATTAATACACAGTGTAAATGCACAACGGTAATGCGCGCTGAGTTGAGTGATATTGCATCCGGTCTACTTCGATGCATCTTGAGGCAGTCCGTGAGTTTTCCTTATCATTCAGGGTAGCCCGACTTTATAAAATCAACATGCAAAACAGCAATGTTAAAGCATAATAATGTTTTCGATTGCAAGTCTATTCCTAACATCTATGAGTAAGTCTGAACTAGTCGGAAAAACAAATGGATAAAAATATAGTTCTACAGGCTTCTCTGATTATAACTTATAAACTTACATGATACATGATATGAACTTAATAGACCTACTACGGTTCTTAAATTATAAACGGCGCGCCGTTCATTTATCAATATTATTGGTATATTAACTTAATTAGACTTCTGTTACTTTAGTGCACGTAGGTGCGCTATGCTCCAGTGCACAGAGATAGGAGCAGACAGGAGAAGTGAAAGTCTGATTTGCAGTTACACACCATACTTAGATGACTGACAGACGTAATGTCCTCATGTACCGCTGAAGATGCTCGCTTATTGCTGTCAGGATCAGGAAGATGACGACTCAAAATAAAACATTAATAAAAATGCTGTTCATATGCTTCTTTTCTAGTTACTGTTTCGGCTAAGGCCCTTACATAAAACAGACAGCTCAATTGCTTATTTTTTATTAAGAGATTGTCTGTAACGACACAAGAATTACCTTCACGTTTTTCGAAGCACTTAGAGTTTACAGTTGCATACGCATGCGCTTTAACTCCCACTTCGCAGATGCAGACTGCTGTGTAACAGAGATTCGCCAACGGGTAACAGCACTGTTCTGTACTTGGCTTGATTACTTTTAGGATATTACGGGACTTGAAGGCAAATGACAGTTTAGTCACAAACCCGTAAAAGCAAAGGATCCATCAGGTCTATCCGTTTAGTTAAAAATAACAAAAACAAACAAACAACGACAGTGAAAGCTACAAATAATGGCATATTAATGAGGTGCGTAGCCAAGATCGCGCACAGGGGGACGCGCTAAATGATCTGACCCCTGGCTCTGTGTTTGCGCAGATGGTCGGGAGCGCGCGTGTGCGTGAATGGGTTAAGGTACTGACGTATACCAAGAAGTGTGTTCATTTCAATGCTAGAGTTAATGAGACCAGACTGATTCTTCCCCCTTCTCAATTCTTCCCCCTTCTCTCCTCCCTCTCCTCCCGGCCCTTTTCCATCTGTCCGAGACAAAGGGCCGGGAGCTCGCGCGAGCCGGGTCCCTGCTGGTGAAGTGGGCAGGGATAATGGGGTCCATCCCCTGGGCCGCATTACAGCACATGGATCTGTCTTTGTGCCCCGGCTCGCGTGACATACGCGGGCACTTCAGCGGGTCGCTGCGGTGGGCGCTGAGGACCCCGGAAAAGGGGAAGGAGGGATGGCTACACTTAAAAAGAAAAGTCATAATAATAACAATAATAATAAAGCCGCGTTAAAGGAGTAGGTGGTATTCACGCGCACACGGGGCACAGTGGTCTCTAATGACACTGCACATATGGCTGTAGGTTTAAGAAAAAAAAAACTTTAAATAGCCTTATAATAAAAGCGACATCAGCATTATTCCTGCTCCAGGCTGAAGTTTACTCGGAGAAACCCGAAGCATTTTAGATGTGCCCGAATTATATCTCTGAGCCTTTTGTACACATCCCGGCATATGGTCACTTTTAGGCGAGGGCTACTATTTAATCCTTTGTGAAAAGGGGTAGCAATATGGCTCTTTCTTGCTCGCAAACACATATGCGCTGCTCTCGCCATCTACCACCCCCTCCACCTCTTCCTTTTGTCTCGCTAAGAATAAATTGAAGAGACTCATCGCGTCCAAACTTTCGCTTAATGAAAATGTATATTCTTTGCTGCCAGCGAGCATAGAAACTGCTCATCCAGGAGGGGGGGGGGGCGGGGGGTGAAGTCTGTCCCATTCCGACTATGGCAAATATGCCCGCTTTTCGTTTGTTTTTTAGAAGGAAAGTAATTACATACGAACAGAAGGTAACCAGTCTGACGCACTACTGATTGTAAGGGGGAAATAATTACGTCAATAATGACAGAAAAGAAAATCTGGTTATTTAATTTTGTTTCTAAATTAGATGCAATGTAGCAGATTTTGTTACTTTGCCTATTTATAGACTTTGTGCAACTTACCATAATCAATTACACGTTTATACACAGTTATCAAATAGAAACAATATATTTTGCTAGATCTAACTGAAAGATCATCGCTGGTTTTGTCATTAAATTCCAAGTCTTTCCAGTGACCTAGTTTGTAGCTGCATCTGGTTGGTTTCTTATAGTTTAAGCTTCATTAAATGTTCAGCAAATCCATGAAGTATGATGTTATGACCCGTCTAGAGAGATATGATAACACCAATATTCTGAATGACGTGGATGAAGTGTAACACGTGATATATATTTTTCAGAAATTCAAAAACACAGTCTTTAAATATATAGACAGAGCATTGTTATTATCAGCACATTCTTAGTTGAATAATATCTGTTTTTATATAACTCAAAAGTATCTTTTTTTCGATTATATGTGCTTTGAATATATTCACAAGGGGAAGATGTCACACTCACCTAGGGAAAAAAAATATTCAAAATGTCCAGTCAAGAAGGGACACAGTATTACAGAAAGATATATGGATTATGTGGGATACTGAACCCTAAGAAAGTTATGTCTGTACACTCTCGCGTGCCCTCTTGATGCAGTGCCCCTGGGCATTCTGGGAAGTGAAGATCAGAAGAACGTTCTTGGTGTAGCCCTTCAGCGCTGAACGTTGACATCTCATGTTACTATACAGGCGCAATGTTTTGGTGGAAGGTTTGATCTGAGGGGGTTTGTGAGGTCTTCCATCACATAATCACTCTCCCATGTGGTTAGTTCTCAGCAGTGATGTTTCCAGTCAGCGAACATCTTCACTTCATGAAATTGGACTCTTTTATTATTATTTTTTATATATATATACTTCTGTCACACCACGCGGATCCAGCTTCAGTTCACCGTTGCTTTTTGTGACTTCTTCTCCCCTGGAACAGGGAAGACTGCTCCAACCTGCCGGTGTCACACTCGTCTAGGAACTTCCAGATCTGTGATCAGTGTTATTTTAGGTTCATTTGGAAGCACTCCAGGGGTTGTGTTGTCATTGAAGTAGACCTCCATGTACTCTTCAAAGGATATTAGAAGACTGCCTTGATGGCTGACCACCCGATAACAATATTTAGTTTGCTGGAAGCATGGGTCATTTAATCCAACGCCACCCGCAATTTAATTCCAAGTACTGAGAAAGTACTACTTAAATCCAATCAATTGAAACCGCTGATACACGTTACATAGGTGTGAGTGATTCGGAGCTGCTATCAAATACTTGCTTTTCGGCACGGTTTACATGAGCAAAATATTTTTTGAATGACGTTGTCGTGTTCAAATCTCAAATGAAATGAATTTTTCATTACGGACAGATTTTCTCGGAGCAAACAGGGGTTCAAACAAGAGACTCCGATGACACTTCTCTCATTATTCTGGCAAAAGGTGTGTTTGACCCAGGAGGGCTATGTAATCTCTGCCCAATAAATGTATTCAGATTAGTTCTAAAATGTCAAGTTGATTCGGCGGTACGATTTCAGGTATAATGTCAAAGCGAGTAAAACAGTAAAGACCATCTATTTGAAAACTAATCGTTGCATGATTTTATACAGTATAATAATAATACTACTACTAATAATAGTTTTAATATTACCAAAATATTAAAAATTAGCGTGTCATTTTTAATGTTGGCTTTTTCATCAACATTTTAAGCAAAACGAACCAGTGATACTTCAGAGGAATTATAAACACGTTTTTATAAATTTCTGTCTCAAAGCTTTCTATGCGGAACTATAATCCGGAATGTTCGTTTCCCTCAGTCAAATAAAACGCTAGCGTTAAAGATATAGTTTAAGGATGTTTATGTCAGTCTAAATAAACTGTCTGCCACGCGGTTAAAAATACAGAATTCATTTTTGTTTCGTAGTCGTGTTGTTATTTTCAAAAATCCTAAATATTTTTTCCCATTTCCAGTCGGCCAATATGTCATGCTCGCTCATAAATTTCCATCTTCCCTTTCTCCCTCTGTCTTTCCCACGGGAGGTGCCAGACGGCCAGTAATTTGGTTGTCTTGGCTTGTCTGGAGTAACACCTGCCCCCTCTCTGGGGAGGGCGGCTTTCAGCTGAAAGCGAAGAGGAGAGGGAACACAGGCATAGAAAAATCACTCACACACATGGACGGACTGACCAGCCGTTTGAAGGCTCTCTTTCCACAAGGTGCGCTTCTTTCCACAGCGAGCGCCGGCATTTAAGTCCTACTACCTACACATATTCCAACAAATATTTCAGCGTCATGGTAATTATAAGGCGAGAAAAAGCTTCGATTACCTACAGTGATTTAAATTTCAACATTATTTTCTCTGTTTAGAGATCAGACTACTGTTGTGGTAAAATCGTATTTGTGATAGAGAACTTCATGCAATTTTAAACAAGGAGTTTTCTATCCAATTATATTTTCCAAATCAACCTCGAGAAACGGTAACCATGTCATATTAATGGAAACCTTTATATGCAAATAACGATTTATTTGTGGTTGAGTCAAACCTTTAAATCTTGTTTGATGATTGTTAACACACATATCTTTTAAAAATAAAACCTATTATTATCATCACGCTATTGTAAGAATGACCTATAAATTTGCCAAATATAACACTTTTGTCGTTTGATTATGATATTGCTAACATAAATGAGGGTTTTTATTGCATGTCTTAACGTTTTACAAAACAAACTACAATGTCGTTGTTTTTTAATATTTATTTGTTAAACAAGTCAACATAAGTATATGAAAAACTATTCGTTAGAAACCATCTTATTGTAGCGACTACACTACAAAATAACGCTGTAAAGCGACAGGTACACGATATAAACCCTGAAAAGACAAGAAATCTTTGGATAGCGGATAACGTTTTTTTTCCTCACTAAAATGAGTCTATTAAGAGGCTCCAAAAAGACAAAAGTATATAAATAAAACATCTCTAAATACAGCATATACGAACAAAATATCCTTAAAATCATTTTTGGTCGCAGCACAAGGATGTCCCCCAGGAATTTTACTGTGGCGTTTTCATGACAGCAGACTGCTTAACTAAGTCCGTCTTAGTTTTAAATAGGCTTACTTCATTGAACTTATTCTGGAAGGGCGTGACTGTTCTTGTTTTTATTGCATTTCCCCAATTTCGTGAATTTAAATTCCTGATATTAAAACTGGTGTCATAAAGTTCGTTCTAAAAATATTTGTCGTCCACAGAAAGATTTATCATTTCCAAGCAAAGGATCCCTTTAACACTCAAGAATCTACAACCGGAATTATTACAAGACATACAAAAGGTTCTACCGAGAGTTAAGCGCTAATCTCTGTCATACACATATACACACATTTCAAACAGATAACAGCAGTAAATTTCTTGACAGTTGCGTTTACAACGTAGGCTACATAAAATAAAAAGTATCACTGAAGTGCAAATGAAGAGCGACAGAGCCACTTTCGTAATCCCCACACCACACTCTAAAATATGAGTATACATGAATATACATACATTTATACGTGAACAACGGTCATTTATCTATTTTAAAAAGACACATTGTAAACATATATACGTCAAATTAAGTCAAGGCCTTTAGAATGTGAAAAATGCGTGTATGAATAAATATCTTAAATAAATAAAAAATTAAATAGATAAATAAATAAATAAATAAATGTATTAGATGTATTAATTGATAAATATATATTATATAGGCTTAAATGAGCACAGTCAAGAAGAAGTGGCACTTTTATAATTTTTAAATAAATCATTTATCTTCTTCCGTTGACTTGACAACCACGAGACTATTCATAGCTAGAGACGCTGATTAATGTGATTTTAGCTGTACTGTAGTTATTTTTCCCTATTGTTTTCACTCGTCCAAATGACTTACAGGTAAGTATGTTTTAAGTGTCGCAGTTATGAAACATCTAAAACTACTGCAATCTAGAGAACACAAAGTGAGCATGATCTCTTTCTGTTCCTGCCCGTGAAATCAACGTAATGGCAGTCTATGTCGATATTTCCGTGCCTTTCTATGTATCAAGTACTGGTATTATTGCATTCCTATTTTTGCTTTTTCAGCTGGACAGGTAGTTGCTGCGGCACAGCGCATAACCTGTAGCTGAACTCTTTTTACGGTTGTGTACCAATGAGCTGCTCAAGAGATGACTTCATTCAGGGTATTGTACTCCTTTAAAAACCAAACGACACACTTTGCACTCCTTCTGGTCGAAGCCCAAAAAGTCATTTATCATAAGCGTTCGAGGTTAAAAAAAAAACAAACAATTCTTTTATTATGGGCGTTCCTATGTTTCCTTGTTGTAAGTGATGTTGACTGTCCGCTTCGTCTTTCTGGACGGTGACTAAACATCTAAAACATGATTTAGGTAAGATATGTAGCAAATTGCCAGTCTGAGGATTTCAATCTTGGATAGTTTCTTGTCGGGTGGCAGGGTGGGCAGCAGTTTCCTCAGCTCAGCAAAAGCCACGTTGAAAGCCTCCACCCGGATGCGCTCCCTCGTGGCGTGGGCAGAGCGGTACTTGGCTGTCGCGCGCCGCCTCCTTCGCTTTTCCTCCCGGCTAAGGGCTTGCGGGGCCAGGGACCTGGTCTTTCCTTCTCCCTCTATCGGTTCGTCAGAGACGCAACCAACTTTAATGTCGTTCAGCACCGATTCGGCGTCTGACTGACTCCAAGGCAGGTCGGAATCCGGTTGATCTGGACTCAGCATCATTTTTTAGACCTCAAGCTGCAAAGTCTAAAATGAGAACCGACATAACAGCATATTACATTGCTTTGTTTACATAGGGTACCTCCACAGGCTCTGCTGGAGTTAAAGATAATTCAATATGACATCCCACAGTTTTATTCAGTTTTGGTGAGAAAGAGACAGAGAGAGTGAGAGAGACTGGTCTTTATTGTAATGTGTTGACTAATGTCACGTGCTTCTGTAATAGCACTTTTAGTCTTAGCCGGTCGATACTGGTTACCATCTTACACTATATAAATAAACGAAAAACTGTAGTAGACCTAGTTTATGATGATGATGGTGGTTGCATTAAAAAGAACTCTCCCTGTCTCGTTACCCCATTCCTAGTGTAAAAATAATAGTTTGGAGCTGTTGGCTACTTAAGAAGCAGGCATATTTACGGATTCTACATATCAATATATTTATTCACTGTATAATAAAGTCATTTTCCCTTAGTGCAATAAAGGCCATCGTTAGGCAACCTTAGCCTTGACCATTTTTTCCCACCAAGAACATTGCCGAAAAATGATGAATAACGATTAACTCACTCAACAAGCGAATAGGCCTGAATATATTACAAATCACAGGACTCAGCTGGCGATTTATAATTCTCCCATTCTCTGTATAATTTATTATCATTTAATATAATATGTTAACTGTATTTGTTACTTTCGTGCCATTTTAACAAGGAAAACACGGGAGTATTTCAGCGACTCGGTGTTCTGCTTACGCGCAGTAGCCTACAAAAAAACTTTACTTTGTTCTGTAATTGAGTTTTTATTACGTTTTCATAAGCAGTTATTTTGTTACCGAACTTTGCAGTCGCAGCAAAATTAAGGTTTTTCGCCATATATTCACACTTGTCTTACTGTAATGTTACTTTGTTTTTCTTGCACAACCTTTGTATTGCAGTCTGAAAAATAAGTACATTCAAAATACTCAAATGAATTAACTTTCTTTTTTTAGTCAGCGGTCATGCAAGCTCTAAAGATTTTAGCCAGTATTTAGGACTATGCAAAAGATAAAAAGGTTAAAAACTTAAATTCATTAAAAGTGTTCATTTTTTTAAACTATACATATTGCACATATTACATGAGAAAATTGCTAAAGTGACATCGGATTTCGTGATGTCTTTTGTAACTACTAGCACTCACCGTGTACTAAGATGTCGATTACCTGAGCCGTAGACTGTTTGAAACCCTGAGGTCCTTCTCAGGAGTTAGGCTACTCCACACGACAGCTCTCACAATAAACACCGCGGCTCTGTTAGGTTTCTTCCACAAAATAACATCTTCTCCCGCTCCGCTAGTTGTCCACCTTACATGGTAAAATTATGCAATTGCAACCTGTTAATTTATTCGTTTGCGCAGAACTTTAGATGGCAAGATTACGTTTTGTTTATCCTTGTGTTTGCTGTAAGTTTGTTCGAGTTGCCTCGAATGTCATATTATATTTATATGCCGTAATACAGATGCGTGTCCTTCAGTACAGCTTTTTGGATAAATATTGTTCATGGATAAAAATCTCGAGAAAACATCTCGAGTTTTCTTCTGACCCCTATTAGGAAAACAAAAGAGACAGCGATTTAGATTGAGATCGCAACAAAAGTGCTGAGATTCGTCCGTTTCTCTCGTTAGGAGTGATGATGAATTAAAGTCGTCATACAACACGGGCAGCAGAAGAAGATCTTTGATGGTAAGGCAGATAACAGATTTCTCCTCCCTTTCCTCTGTTCCTGGTGTTGTGTGAAGGCCGCTTTCCTGATGGTATAGCAGATAAGATTAGAGCGAACCCTCCTAATAAAGGCTTGCCCGAGTGACGGAATACATTTGTGCGATCGTATTGTCTGTCTCGCTCCCCCTTGCTCCCCCCACCCCTTCCGTAAACACGCACACACACGCAGACACAGACACACACACACACACACGCACACACACGCACACACACACACACGCACACACACACAGTCGTCCATCCTCCCTTACGGTATCACCACTAGAATAAGCCCACAGATAGTGTGAAGGATGACGCGCGACGGAGACGTATCCTACCCTCTTCTTTAATAATGAAACCTTTTATTACTGAAATTTCAAAATCAATGACCTCACACACACAAATACACATCTCAATATGATAGTTCCACTTTTCATGTTAATAATAACGAAATTGGTCACGTTTGCTTTATTTACACATAATCGCTATTAATTACAAGATCAGTCAACGACGTCAGCGCAAAGACAACGCTGACTTACTGTTGTTATAGGCATGTAAATGTGATCTGCGGGTAGCCCGGCTTTATCTCGCTGGACATTATCAGACTGACGTTTTGTGCCGGTAGCTTGGTAAAAAAAAAAAACGAAACCTTCCCGATTTTGTACTTGAACTTCTACAGTCATTCAAGGGAACCTCCGAGGCTTCCTGTAGTTACAGGACATGTACTCTATTTCTTCTCAACTTCTGGAGTCTACAGGAGCTGGGTAGTCGATATGATTATTAATTATTATTGTTGTTGTTGTTGTTGTTGTTGTTCTTATCATTGATATAATAATAATAATAATAATAATAATAATAATAATAATAATAATAATAATAATAAATAGTCATATCAGATCAAAATAGGCCATCAGATACATGTAATAAGCTAATAGAATGAATAAGCTTAAAAATTTTGAAACGAGACTAAAATAGACACTTGAAAATAAAACAATTATAAGTATTTACCAAAATACCAAAAAACAACCTGTTACGTCCTGCCTGTCATGTCCGCCTGACCCTCCTCTCTAGCTCCCTCATCTAGGTGGACTAGAAACTGGGCAACTGCAATCGCTGCTCATTGATTATAGTTCAGCATTTAACACAATAGTGTCCTTTCATCTCTTCAGGACATTTACGTTAAGAGATGTAGGAGCAGGGCCTTCAGGATCATGAAGGACACGTTCCACCCCTGATGTACACTGTGCTCTTGTACCCTCAGACCATAAGGCTTCTGAAACTGGACGTGCCACTGCACCTCACACCCTGATGTACATTGTGCTCTTGTACCCCCAGGCCGTAAGGCTTCTGAACCTGGACATGCCACTGCACCTCACACCCTGATGTACATTGTGCTCTTGTACCCCCAGGCCATAAGGCTTCTGAACCTGGACATGCCACTGCACCTCACACCCTGATGTACACTGTGCTCTTGTACCCTCAGACCATAAGGCTTCTGAACCTGGACATGCCAGTGCACCTCAAACCCTGATGTACACTATGCTCTTGTACCCTCAGACCATAAGGCTTCTGAACCTGGACATGCCACTGCACCTCACACCCTGATGTACACTGTGCTCTTGTACCCTCAGACCATAAGGCTTCTGAACCTGGACATGCCACTGCACCTCACACCCTGATGTACACTGTGCTCTTGTACCCCTCACCATATCCGCACTGCCACACTGGTCACTTTTTTATGTTTATGTTACAGTTCATCTTGAACATACTTCTCTGCTTGCACTTTTAGCTTGCATATTAGCTTTTTGCACTTTAAATAGTTTATATAATTGGATTTTAACTTGCACAGTCTAAAAAAGAGCAGTTCAGGATGCATTTCGCTACGTGTTGTACTTTGCATGACTGTGTATGTGACAATCAAAGAATGTTGTTGAATCCAGCGTAGCCTTGATGAGTCACGCCTGTTGCTTGTTACCCCTGTATTTAAGTACCTGTTTGTCTGGTCAGCCCAACTCCGATCACTGACGGTGCTCTGCCTGTCTGCCCGTCTGCCTGTCTGCCTGTGTCCTTCCCCATACTCACCTTTTCCTTTTGACCCCTCATGCTCTCGTGTGTTTTCCTGCCTCCATTCAGTTTAATAATAAAATAAAACCCTTTTTTGTTCACCAGCTGACTGCCTTTGAATCCTTCCTCCCGCAAGTTGTGGCACAATTTAAGCTTTTCAGTTGTCCAACCTCAGTAAAACTTATTGCATATTACTAGTGATTTTTATTTTTGCAATCATTCTAATTTGTTTGTTCATTTATTTGTTTGTTTGTTTTTTCAGAATGCTGTAATTGTGAAGGTATCGTTATACTGTTTGTCCAGTTTTGATTTTGGTTTATGCTGGCAATTATTTTAGTCAATATGCATTGTTTAATATCCTGAGTTTTCAGCTTTTTCGTACTCTGAGTGACTAACAATGTCATACAACCATGTGTCTGTCCCATGTTTTTGTTTGTCGCTGAAGATCTCCAGCTTCTAAATTGCCCACAGTGTGTGGCCCCTTCCAGCCTGTTTTGTGTTTCTTGCTATCTGGAATATCAAGACACCTCAAGCCCAGACTGTATAGGTGGTTATGGAAGATGGATGGATTGTCTTATATATATGGTCTTACTGAGACTCTTTACCTGTTTGCTAATGGAAACATTAAATAAACAAGGAATAATTACTTGTACTGAACAAGAAAAAACAAAGATGGACAATAGGAGTCAAATCTGGTGTAATAAATGACAGAATAATGTAAAACATTAACAAATCTTTCGTCTGCAAAACTAACGGGACGATCTTCATTCCATTCACAGGCAGGACTGTATCATAGGTAAGAGGTTAAGAGAAATTAGTACACTGTGGGGAAAAATGTTGCCAAACCTTTGCTAATCCACTTCACGAGAAACATGAAGCTAATCCTTATCAGATCCCGCTGAATCTTTCTTCTCAGCGCTTATCAACTGCATAACTTAGTGATCTGTCTTATCGCCATCTGCAACATTGACGTCTGCCACGTGGCGGGACACGATCGTCGGCCTCCCATTTGGACCTCGTCCAGGCCGAAATGTCTCACGGTAGCAGTAAAATCATAAATTAGAGCTGCATCTGTGCGCGTGTGCATCTGTCTCTGGGTGGGTCGGGGGAACCCAGCCAGTGAGACAATGTCTTCTTCGGCAGGACATTGTGTAAACAAGACTGGCGATGTGCTGTCAGATTAATGAGGCAGCCAACATCCTTTTGTCTCGCAAACACAGTTTATGTTTGTAGAATTATGTTTTCAATGCGTCTTTTTTATCAGATGGCAGGGAGGCTTAGCACTGCAGGAATTTTTCAATTTTCAGAATCGGTTTCAAATCCCTCCTCTCTCTATGTATGGAGTTTGCATGTTCACACAGCGTTCCTCAGATTTCCTCCTTCTTTCCAAAAACATACATTTATGTAGATCGGCATCTCTAAATCGCCCATTGTGTGTAAGTTTGTGGTCTGAGATGGACTGGCAACCTGTCAAGGGTATTCACCCTACCTGTCCTGAACATTCCTGGATAGCTGCTGGACTCACTATGAACCTGAGTTAGAAAAGAAGTTATGGAAGAGGCACAGACCTGTCATTTTCCTCTTAGACTTCATAAAAGACAAAGACAAATAATAAATCACCTATATCATATCAGTGATATCAAATAATAAATCACCTATATCATATCAGTGATATCAAATAATATACCACCCATATCATATCGGTGATATCAAATAATAAATCACCTATATCATATCAGTGATATCAAATAATAAACCACCCATATCATATCAGTAATATCAAACATCTCTGAAACCAACGCAATTCAAGTGTCAGACTATAGACACTATTATATTTCAGGAGCACGGTGTAGCTCATCAGGCCAAGTGCATGTAATCAGAAGGTCTCCAGTTCAAGCCAAGCCCCAGCAGAACAGTCACATGACTGTGGGCCCTTAAGCCTGGGATTGCAAAGCACCACAAAGTGACTCTCAAGCTTGCTCTCACTTATATGTGCATCTCATGGAAAGCAAGATGGGGTGAGAGAAAACTCTCCGCACTGGGATTAGCTACCATCATTCTTGTTACTATATTTTAACAGGTATCACAGAAAAACAAACCTGTGTGTTTTTTTTCCCCCTCCATTTACATTGGTAGGGACTCCGTGTCTTTAAAAATGCAATCGCACACAAGTAAGCAGTTGAAGGAGGAGCAGCAAAGTTACAAGCAGCCTTGTGGGGGACACGTGCTCTCATTGCGGGGCCGGACCGCCTGAGCTGCAGCACTGCTGGAATTAAGAAGCAGTGTCAGTCTGGAGGTGACGGGTGGGGATGTGAGCGGGCAGCTGGCAGCTGTGGCAGGAGCTCCTAGTGAGCTTGGAGCCTGAGCCAGCGAGACATTTCCAGGGCTAGACTCAAGGGCCCGGCAGCAGAAACCCACTCAAGCTGATATATAAATAAACAAACACAGGGTAGAGTCTTTGATGCGCCGAGACAGAATGATGAACAAGCCCTCACTTCATGGAAACTAATCAGCTCAACTGGGCTCTCATTGTTGGCGCAAAGATTTTTAATATACTGTCCCAAAGCTTGGCACTTTTCCACTGAGATTTTACAGTCCATGCAGTCCAAGTCAATCATGGAATTCTGTATTCATAAACAGACCTTTGTATTTAAATTATTAAGGCCCCCCAATATCAGTATCAAACTTTCTCCTACGTCGCTGATCGTTTGTGAGTAAATCTACACGCACTGTCCCTGTTACTCCTGTTAGCTCTGTGCTCTCTAGCTGATGGAGAGGTGCTCCTACTGCCTGATAGGGAAGTCTAGTGAGTCTTGGGATAGATAGATGATGGAGGGAGCCTGTCGTCACACTCTGTATGTGATCCGTTTTGTTGCCAGTAAAGACACTTCTGGGTGGTCCTCTTCTTCCGCTTTCAGGCTGTTCCGGATGAGTGTGATCAGTTCAGCCATTCGCTGACAAAAGCCCTTTAAAGCTTTGCATAGCATGTATGAGGAATGTAATAAAAACCATAAAACCAAGCATCAAAATAAAGCATAAATGCAAACAGGAAGTATATTTTAGTGTATATTCTCTTAATTCTCCACCTAAAATCCCAGTACTGCCTATTTGATGAGGAGTAATTGGGAATAAGACTACTTTGCACATTGTAATTGCGGATTGCACATGATTTATCTTATATAATATATATGTATCACTGAATGTTGTCTGTATTGTGCTTGAATCAACTTTCTCCACGGCACTACTTGAACTTGTGCACTGTTTGTACAGTACTGAATTTGTACTGCATTTATAGCATACCTTGCATTAATTCCTTTGTCGTGTATATTGTGTCATGTACTTATTTTCTTTCTGCATTGTGCCCTAATTGTTAATTGCCTGGCATTTGCAACAGTAGCAGGATGTGCTAACACACATTTCCACTGGCCCTGGTTGTGTGGTAATGAAGTTTCAGATTTTGATTCTGACTCTTAAACAGGCCTTTAATGTGTGGTAACACTGTTAGTAAATTCGCTGTCCAGAGTCCTGAACTGTTCTCTGATTGACTGGAAGCCAAGCACCATTCATCTCCACTCCTTCAGCTCTTCTGGGAATCAACACAGCCTGATGACAATGCTGCGGTCATCGCATCGAGTCTGATTTGTTGCCATTCTTGGGAAATCTGTCTTAAAACAGCGCAGCATGTGTCTGTGGAAGTTTAATCTTTTTGTAGAACTGTGGAACCGAGTACTGCAAAGATAGTTATGTGATACTCTAGTTTACATATATCCCTTCCTCAAGCAGCGTCCATTACTGGAAGTGCATTTGCTAAGGTAGGGAATGCTGCAGGGTCCCTGTCATGTAAACTGGGAATGCTTTCATAGACTTGAATCATGTCACTGATTCCATATTTAAATGACTGATTTTATGTTTAATTTTATTATTCAAATGTGTGAATGTTATTAATGTGATGACACTGGAATTTATTTGAATAACTTTGAATTGGACTGCATCCATCCTTCCGTCCATCCATCCATCCATCGCAGGAATGAGTGTCAAACCCACAATGTCAGAGTCATGAGGACACAGTGCTAACCATGAAGCCGCTGTGCTGCATATTGTGTGTTGGCGCTAGCACACTTTCACAAGCACGATGCATATCATTAAGACGTTGAACTGATTAAGCATTGGGTCAACCATCAACATTCATTTGTTTGCGATGGGTTTTATCAGTCGTATTAACTTAGGGAGAGGAAGTAAGGGTTAGAATGAGGAAGACGGTGGACGGAGCCTCTTCAGAAGAACAAGGACAGCGATCGTTAAACTGTGACACTGTCAAGCAGGTCTTAGAGGACGCATCAGAATAACCAAGCACCTGTTTGTTTCACTCTCAGTTTGTGGACACTCACAACCTCCCCTCTATGTGACACACACATGCAGATGTACACCCTCTATTCAGAGCTAATGAGGTGCTATACAGGAACATCTTAATTTACGTCTTGATTCTTATCTTTCCCTCTACCTCATGTATAGTCTGACGTCTAATGTCTGACGGTGGAACACTGTTGGGTATCAATTTACCTATGAAGCTGAATATCTGTTTTATTTTTAATATTCTTCTCTGCACATCATTTATGAATTTGTATGTATAATTGTGTGAGCTGCTTATGAGATGGCATACAAAGCACCTGTTATTACTATAATTCAATCTTTACCTTTCTGATCACAGTTACACAGACTGCCCTGGGGAACTTGTCACATGTTTTTCTATTTGTGGGTTTCTTACCTGTTTACAAGACTTCACAGTGTTATAAAACTGTACAGTTCATGCCACTGCTTACCTGGTATGGCATCGCAGGGAGCCTGAACAGTAGGAAGTTCCAGGCACAAGGCTGAGGAGATGTTAATCTGTGACCAGGCACAAACATTTCGATATACCAATCGACCTAATCACATTAAACTGCTCTAGGAAACTAGAATACTAGCAGGAAACATGGAATATGCAAACACACAGGGGAGTTGTGCAAACCATATTTGTGGGTTTGCATCATTTCAAAACCACAGATATTACTGTTCGTGACTCTTTAAGTAACTATTATGCATAAATATTCATGTCCAGCTAACCCTGTTTACTGCCGCTCATATGTGAGTCGTCAATGTCGCGAAGTGACAATTGGTTGATGATCTGCAGAGTTATCGGTAGAAGATGGGATTGATGAAGGGTGGGGGGGGGATTCAGACACGCAATCTGATGGAGGAAGCTCACTCATTGGCCAGATTACCCTGACCTACAAGTTTAACTACGTGTTATTCAGTCAATGTAGGCATGTTATTGGTTGACTGAAACATCAATTTATACTTTGCATTTTTACTAAATATTGGGTAGGCATGTGCCTTCCTAAATTAATCAACGCAATGTCACTGACCACAGACGTAAAAAGCAAGTGGAATTTAGTAACACTGACGCTGAAACATTCAAAACTTAATAAACATGTTAAAGACATTTCAGTGTCTCAGAACTAATGTGTTCAGTCAAATGATGGCTGTCAATAGAGTAAATAACTAAAATGCATTGATTGCTCTGCTACGTATGCTATATTTTTCTCATTACTCAGCTCACAGCAACTAAAATGATTATCTGTAATTTGTCATGTACACTATGTTCACTTTGATTTTTGGGTGGAAAAAACAAATGTTACCACCCTTAATTGTTTGGTCAGTGCATATGACCTCCTCTCAAAATGAGCAGAGTGACGCGATTCTCCGGACCCGAAATGCTCTGCCTAATAAACAGCTGATGGTATGAATGGAGCCAAATCTTCTTAATCCCGCTGATAAATAAGCATAACTGGAGAGACTGTGATACATTAGTGGCTTTTGAAAATACCAACAATTGCAGATTGATACATTTGTCCTAGAGGACTCCGCAAACCCTGCGGCGACCCCCACACACGCACCTCATTAGAGAGAGTGAGGTGATAGACAGCAGGCAGGTAGAAAGCTGAGAACAGAGGAAAAGAAATCAAAGTGCTACCAGACTGTGATACTGTGAACTGATGCTGAAACGTACCAATGGGGAAGTGTAACCCTAAAGGTAAAACAAAAACATTTGTTCATTAATTTATTCATTTTTCCATCCATCCATCCATCCATCCATCCATCCATCCATCCAGCAGTTCAGGGTAACAATGAGGCAGAATAGGCCCCAGGGCAATGGGACCCAGGGCAGAGGGATCCGTGGAAGAGGGACCCAGGGCAGAGGGACGCAGGGCAGAATTCCATTCCATTATAGGAAAACAAAAATATGTTAATGGTCAATATGAAAAATGAAAGAAAAAATTGTAGGAATATAAACACCTAATAAACCCAAAACCTAGATTAACAGGACAGAATGGGGAAATTCGGTATATACAAATTACTTGCTGTTATTTAGCCATATTACTGAGACAATATGCTAACAAACACTTCCAGCTAACAGACATATAAGCAGTTCCCAGCACACCACAACCGAAATTACCACAGCACACGCATGTATAATATACGACAGCCATAATTATCAGAGGATATTAGACTTTCCTGTCACGCTGAACACGCCCCCTACAAGCAGAGGACATACTTCTCTTTATTGCTTTCACTGGGCTGTTTTTTGGTACCATGGCAACAAAAGGGTACCTTCAGTTCTGAATAATATTTTCAGCAAATACACTATCCCAAATTTAGAATAGTGTATTTTAAGAAGTATGCCATCCTCAGTTATGGATAACCATCTTAAAAAAAAAGAATATATACAAAAGTTGTAACAAGTTGTTGCAGCACATAGGGTCCTCACTCATTTGGAAAATGTCAGGGCCAATTAGCGGAAAAATATATATAATCAGAAATGCTGGTACCATTACTGGGCACACGCACACATGCACACACACACACACACACACACACACACGCACACACACAGGTTTGTAATTATCTTTCTGAGGACTTGCCATTCATTTCTATGGGGAAAACTCTAATCCCAACATGACGACCTTAACAAACCTACCCAGCCCTAACATTAACCAACTTACCTATGATTAACCAATTTTTACCTATATATATAATACGCTCCGGACCCCCCGCGACTGTATATTAATATGTGTGTGCGTGTGTGTGCAAGTAAGAATTTTCACATTTTTATTTTTACATTGTAATCACAGATGTTTTATTAAAGTTGAGTTTCTCCTTGTGGGGACCTAGAAAATGGTCCCCACAATGTCAAAATAATAGGTTTTTATCACAATGGGGGGACATTTGGTCCCCATGATGTAATATATACATTACTCCCCCCCCCCCCACCCACCAGACACACACACACACAGATTGTCTTTCCATTCACTTTCAGTTTAATTGCTGTGCTGAATTCCTGGCCATGATATGCGGGCTAATTCTGCCGGGGTCGTCTGTGCACATGCAGATACCTCTAATTCGGTTTTAGCTGAGTCACCATATCTCCCCAAGCTGGCCTGTGTTAACTGCAGCAGTCAGGGTGAGATTACTGCTGGAAGCAGAGCGGAGGAAGGTCAACCCACCCTCCCGACAATGCCTACTGTGTCACTGGTAATGCAGGGGGGGCTCTGTAATCACTGATATATTACCTTTGTTATGAATAATTATGAATTAAGTATTCATAAACTGTACTGTATAATTATTCCATTTATTGTTAAATTTCATAACATATGTGACGTTATAATCTTTAAATGATCCGTTATAATGTATTTTTATATGAACAATATAAATAATCTTTAAATGATATTGTGATATCTGAAGGCTTATGCATTTTTATGTAGTGTATATATATTTCTTGTTTCTATAATACATTTTATGTATTTCTATACTGCTCTGGAAAAAATCAAGAGACCATAACAGCACTCATTTCCCTATTTATGGGTATTCTTCAGTGTAAAATATATATTTTTTTCTTAAACTCCAACTTTGGCTCTTCCCTGCTTCTCACTGATGTGGGGCTTCCTCTTTGCTTTATGTGACTTCAGTCCTGCCTCTAGGAGCCTGTTACACACTGTCCTAGCCGTGCACTTCACAGCGCTTAATGTTTTCCATTCTTGTTCAAGGTCACTTGAGGTCATCCTCCAATTGATGAGGCATTGCTGGATAAGTTGACGGTCATCTCTAGCGTTAGGAAGTTGCTTCTGCCTTCCTGCTTTTTGGTTATTCCCAGTGTCTCCTGCTTCACCTTGTTCCTATGGGCTGTCTTTGAAATTTTGAGCCTGGAAGCAGCCTGCCTCTCAGTGCAGCCCTTTGCCAGCAGAACCAGGACTAAACCAGGATTTGAAAAAAATATTTAGTTGTATATATATATACTCACCAAATAGGAAGGGTCTATTTTGTTATGATATGGTGTCATCTGGCATGGCATCTCTCTCTGGCTAGATGAATTAAAAAATGCAAAAGAGGAGTGACAGCTAGTGTATATTTCTAAGAGACAGATGAGCACGCCCTGGGCAGGGCTGGGCTGTATGGGGTCCTTTGTGTGCGCACGTACGTGTGCGCGTGAGTGTGCGTGTGCGTGCGCACACCAGCATGTCTCGCCACGGGCCGTGTGTGAGGCAGCCGACCCTCCCGACTGCAGACCTACCTCCCCAGCCGAGGCTTTCGCACCGCCGTGCTCTGGAGGCTACGTCCAGACATCTGTTCCCTTTGTCTGTGAATCGCCGGCACAGTGGAAAAGGTTGGGCCTCTGCTTTTGGCCCCATCCTGCTCTCGGGGAGGGGGTCAGGCCGTCCTCCAGCTAACGAGGACCTGACCACTATGTAAACAGCCCGCTGACACGTGTTTGCCCACTTACATCCCGTCAATGCCTGTTACACAGGTAACATACAAACAATCGCATGGCATTTAACACACACATAGAATCATAACACTGAATATCTACAATATTACCTTATATACATACAAATTACATTCATGTTATATAATATTGCAGGTCTGATCCTGACCCTTTATCTGCTGGTAATATTATCGTGTCCCCGCCTTCACAAGAACACATCTTCCTGCCATCGGTTTCAAAACAAACACTTAGGGGGGAGGCCTTAGGGGACTCACTCTATGCACACCACAAGATCCTGTTAATTAAAAAGGGAGAAGGGAACACGGATGTTGCACGTTACATCAAAAGCTTGGTATAGCATCACAGAGACACGGCGCGAGCCAAGAAGCGCATCTCACCATTCGGGGAACGTTGACGTGAGTTTCCGTCAGGCAAAACTGAAATGTCCCTGACTGTATCCGCCTTAGAGTGTGGCCCCTGGAGTCCGGTGGTGTTCTTTGTAAGCGGTAAGGCACGGCGCACTGCAATAAGCAGACGCATAAGGGGTTTGCGAGGCCGGCGCCAGGCTCGCGGTAGGTCCGCATGGCACGTGCCAGATGCACAGAGAGCGACCGGGTGGCCCAGAGCTGGCTGCACCCTCCATTGGCTCCTCCTGACCCGACAGAATCTCACAATTAGCATCCAGTGGGGGAAGGGTGGCCTTCTCACTGCAGAGTCATTACTGAAGGCTCTTTAAAGGATAGACTCTAGGGCACCCTCTCTAGGCAGGGAGTATCATTGCACCTGGAAGTAATGCCTATGGGTAGGTAGCTGGAAAATGGAGAGGTCGGGCCAGCACTTCTCAGCGGTGCGTGGCAGATGCCATGCAAGGCTGTGCAGAGCTTTGCCCGACATATTTGTTGACAGCTGGGTTTCTGGGCGCAGTGCAGATGGGAGAGCCCCCTCCCGAAGGGTAAACAGTAGTTAGATCCTTCACCCCCCAAGCTACGCTATCGCTCTGCCCTGCCACCGGGTCGCTCCGGCTAGCTTTAAATCAAGCAGCCGTGCCAAAATCGCTCCAGACAGGGAAGGGTTTGCGAGGCTCCAGCCGGGCGTCAGGCGCGGGATGACAGCGCTGTCAGGAACGTTCACGTCCGACATCCCGATGACCGCGGCACTGCGGCAGCCCGGGGCGACGCTCCTGAACACTCGCGGATTATCTGAACACGCGTGACCACAGGCCGTTCAGTGGCAACGGTCAGGGTAGCTGCCCGAGGTGCAAGAAAACGGCCGACCGCCTCAACCGGCGACACCAGCCGGCTTCCGAGGAGGACGCCACAGGGGGGGGGGGGGGCACGTGGCCGTAAATGTTTTCCTCGCCGTAGAGCTGGGGCTGTTATAATCAGTGCCCCTAACGATGACGGTAATTAGAGCGCTGCCGAGCAGAGAGCAGAGAAAAGCCGGGGGTACGTGTTCCGTCCCTTCGCCTCCTGGGGGGCGGGGGGGGGCTGCTCGAGGTCAGGGTCGTCCCCACGGTGGTGCTCAGGTGTGGAGACAGCTGAGGCACGAGGTCGTGTGCCAAAGCAGGGATGGGGGCCGACAGATCACCTGGGCGTGACTTGGGATAGGGCTACAGAGGGGGAGGGGTTGGGATGCAACAATGAAGGCTGCTCCTCCTGCCCCAGCCCACCGGGGACACCCAAACACCAGGGGTCCTGAGCCCAAGCTCGCTGTCCCGTAAACAATCACAGAGGAATGAGCGAATAAATGAGGGTGTACGTGTGTTTGGAAGAGAGTGCTATCAAGCTGCTCGGTGAACCCCCCCACCCACCCCATAAGCATGCTTCCTCTCATGGGTTTACCTCTGGGATTGCCCCGCCTGGCGCAGCCTGGACGCCATCTGCTGCATAATGTGGTGGGACGGAGCCACGAAAAATGCATTCCAACTGGCTGTCTGTCATCGCTCTCCTCCTTTCGCTCTCTCTCTCCCTCTTTCTCTGTGCACGCGCTTGTGTGTGCACGGGTGCTCGTGCATGTGCATGCATGCGACATACTTCCGGAAACGTTTTTAAAAAATAAAAATGAAAATGTGCCGCGCTAACAAGCACACATGACTCCCAGCCTGAGGTCGGCCCCCCACCACACGCACATTTCAGAACTGTGCTTCCTCATGACAAACTTCTGCGCTCGAACGTTCTGCCTATGGTTTCGTCACTAAAGTATGACCCAGCAAGGAAAGCCCAAACAAACCCCTAGTAGAAACAAGGCTATCTGGTCTCGACTTTCAATTACTAGAACAGACTGAGAAAATATCCCTTTAATTAGTGTTTATTCTGCCAAACTTAAAAAAAAAAATGTATCCAATGCAGTTGCAAATTCTTGATTTTTACCTGCAAATTTACACTCTTTAAAGGGCTGCTCTCTCACATGTACAAAGGCTGGGGGATGGGGAGGGGGGTAATTTACTTCCTTAGCTCGCACGCAAACCCCACCCCCACTCTGTTCTCATAACCTTAGGTGTGAAAGGTTCCCGGCCCACTCCGCTCCCCTGGGCCCGGTGCGTGTGTGTGCAGACCATCTGCTTTTCTCACATCAGCTTCCTCGCCATCCTGTGCTTCCTACTTTCAATTATTCCGTTTTAGATGCGTCAAGTACAGTTTAATTTTCAACATATTTGCATTCGGGTAAGTAGATTTCTTTAGAACTGTTAACGTTTCGCTGAAACGAATATTCTGAAAATCGATTAATGACTCCCTTGTTGACGGGACAGTCCGCGCAGACAAAGACAGACATCCACACACAACGCGCAGTCATGAAAACACACACACATGCAGAAGGGCGAACACTCGTGCACACACGCACCAACAGGCGTTTCATTAATAACAACGGCAGCAGTGCCGGTCCCGTGCGCCTCAGCCTGTTAGATGCTGACACTGACACTGACACACAGATGACCTTCTGCTCTGGCTAGATGAATATGTACGTCTCCAGCTCAGTGCACAAAGCGCAAGTGACAACTTGCTAATATCCCAGAGGCATGGAGCCACATTTCAAAGGCTCCAGCGCCTCTTTGCATCTCCGAGCGCTTGGGCCATATATAGCAACGGAGCAGGATCAAGACGCATCAACCCCTGGGAGTCAGACTCGGCACCGCGGAATAATCTCCTAGCTGGGGAGCTGGAGACGCCGCCCTTGCCGCCCCGTTCTGCCGCCTGTGTGCAGGTTTCGCGCAGCCATAAGCCTCCAGAACTGCTTGAGTCTAAGGCGCAGGTGCTTTTATTAGATGCTGTGTCACTTATAACGGGCGATAGACGTCCGCAGCAGTTTGCAGACTTGTCAGGCTGCATTGCTGGAAAGTTCAGCTTTTCTGATGCAGTGTAATTCTGAGACAAACATTAGGGGGGCGACAAACGTGCCGTGGGTGCGGTCGATGTAAAACAGCCCCGAGATCTTCGATGGTGTCACTGAAATATAACTGTGAGGTAATAATTGAGATGGGAGATTTCAGAATGTAGACATTGGGCATTTCCTGCACGAGGCGCCTACACTAATAGCCCCCCTTTTGTCAGACTCTGAAGGGAAGGCGGCCCCCGGGGGTGTTCTGACAGACAGATCACTCTCGGATCGGCCCATGGCGGCATTAAGACAAGTAAACACGTATGAACACGGGCAGGTACATGGCAGCTAATCACAGCCACAGGCTGGTACAACGAGCCCCAACTCGAGCGGCTGCCGGATCTGTGGTACCTCGCCGGATAATTGAACGGCAAGGCTGACACGCGGCTGACCCCCCTCGGCTGACATCCACGCAGGCTGCTTCGGCACTTTCAGCATCCGCAAGCCCTGCTTGGTTTATATAAGTTCCTTTTTGGGGCTCAATCACATTTTTCTGAGCTTCATTCTCGTTAAGTAGTAAAGCAAACAGTTTCTCGTTCATCTGTCTCTCTACTCTTCCACTCCCCTCTCCTTCATTATGTGCTGATCATTCCCTCTGGAGAGAGACCTTACAGCCTGGTCACCATCTGCTGTCATCTCTCTCTCTCTCTCTTTTCTGAAGGTTTGGATCATATGGTATCAGATCGATCAGAGCTAGTCACTATGGCTACAGGGGCTTTTGAGGGGACGCAAGGGAGGAAAGGGAAGAGAGGCGGACCTGAAGTTAGAGTGCTAAGAACAGGTAGCAGCCAGGAGAACTGACTAATGAAAACAGAGGATGCTTTGGTTAAAACAAAGAAAGACAAAAAAAAAAAAAAAAATACAGAAAGACTCTTGGGTCATTTTATAATATATAACGATTAGGGGAGACCGAGGACAATTGTTGATTTTTTTATTTTATTTTAATAAAATGTAGAAAAATGACACAACAGAAAAGACTTTTTTTTTCTTTTCAAAATAAAGCCCTATTACTAAACGTCATTCCTGTTTGGGAGAATCTATGTAGGCATGTGATTGTGTCCCTTTGAAGAACTGACCTTGTTTAGAAATCGCTCCTGCTTCCAACACAAGGAACAATATAGAATAATCATATTGATTTAATGCAAGAATTGACCTTTGCTATATATGAATAAAAATTGAGAATTCTACTATTTTAAGCGTGGTTGTCTAATAGAGACTTTCTTTCTTGCTTTTCAATGTCGTGGTTGCGTCACTCCGAAATCAGCACCCCCCCCCCCCCAAGCCTGCTTTTCCCTGACCTCACTAGTCAAACAGCCCGCAGCCACTCTCTCTCCCTTTCTCCGGTCCATAAGAAGGGGCTCGGATGTCCTGCCGGAATCTTCTCAAAGCCACGGGACAACCGAAAGCTCTGGTGAGCAGGCGGGCTGACTCACGCAGCCGCGCTCAGCGGGAGCCGAACAGAGAGACCTCGTTTCTGCTGATGGAACTGTCCGAGGTACTTGGGCCAGTAAACACTGCTTGATACGGAGCTGGAACGAGGGATGCAGCTCTGAAGTAAATTCAGCTGTTTTTTTTTTTTCCTCGTTCGGCAGTGGGGGGGGAGTTGTAAAAAGCTGAAGCCAGACCCACTCAATTACGATGACATTGTAAACAAAGTCACCACTAACTAGAAAAAAAAAATGTGCTAGGTATTTGTCACAGCTTCTGGTTCCTTGGTGTTTGCAATGGATTAACTGAACGAGTTTCTCCCCGGGGGGCTGGGAGGGGAGAGTGAATGCAGAAAGGGTTACAGGCATCTTCATCTGAACGTGCTCTCGTGTGCAACCGGTGATGATGTCACAGTTTGTGACTTCCTGTGGGGTTGGGACTCATCTGCCCCCCCAATGGATGACTCGTGGGGGCAGCAGGGACATGCAGGTACATGGCCAGGGTGAAGGGCAAAGCCTTCAGATGCATGGGCATGTTTACCACCCATATTGTTGCACATCATAAACACATAAACACATCAATGCAACCAACGTAAACTTCACACCATGAACGTGTGATACAAACAATCTGCTGTGCGACAAGCATGGAAAAATATCAATGTGCTGTATGTATACAAATATCGTTATATATTGATTACTTTATTTATAGCATACTATATATATATATATAAAATGTTTTTTAGAATAATATGATTAATCTTTACATTGTACGTTTAAAAAAATAAACGATTTGAAGGCATCCGGATTCTGCAATCCGATGAGTCGCACAGATAAATACTTCCTGCAGAAAGTGTATTAAAACAAAAATGAATAATGCACTGAAAAATAATAACTTAGCAGTATTTAGTAATAAGAAAAAAATGTTGGAAATAAATATAATAATGCAATAGGTTCTTAATTTCTTCTGGGTAACTTTTATAATAAATATACATATAGAACGGACTGTTGGGTGCCTCATCGTAGGACAGAGTGTCTTATGTTGATTTTAATATCCCATAAAGCCATGGACCCCAGACCTATGCCATAAAACATCCTTTTGGATTGTGACAAGTAGCCCGTAATGGAAACGGACATCGCATTTAAACAAGCGTGGGTGATGTCACTGCACAGGGCCAATAAAAACAGCAGGCCGGCGCTGAGTGTCCGCGCCTGATCTGAAGGGAACGAAATCGGTCAATAAATCAATAATCGTATCAAACGTGCATAAAAGGCTGCGCAGCTGTCAACTGCCATCAACGGCGGGGCGTGATCTGAAGAGAGAGACCGTCTGCTGCTGTGGACGCCCAGCCCTCCTCGGTGGAGCTGAAATCTTAATAAATAAACCCAGCAACTCAATATTCATACAGTCTACAGCCTTCCTGATCCTACAGAGAGAATAATCAGGTAATAATTCACCCGGGTTTCTCCGGAGATGCCTGACAAGACGCAGAGAACTGGCTCGCCTCTCAAATAGAAATCAAAAGATGAATTATTCCGGGGCTTGCCATGTCGTATTGATTTCTGTCTGGCTCTCTGTTTGACATGCAGGGCCGTGCGAGCGGTGATTTGCTGACCACATTTTCTACTTGGTGTCTTCCTTATATTAAAAAAGAAGGATCACTTTGTCAGTCAAATGCACGCTGTCCTCTCCAGAACCCAATTGGTGACGTATATATCCTCTGTGCATTTTATTCCTCTGAAAAGAAGACGTTTTATTGGTGATTCCATTCTAAACGGGGAGGGGGGGGGGGGGGGCATGATGGCTCAGCATGTTGCCTGAATGATACTCATGCTTCCAGGCTTGAGGGTTACTGCCTGTGTGTTTGTGATGTTTTTCCTGTGTCATGTGGGCTAATTGGTCTTTCTAAATTACTTGTAGTGTGCATGTCCTTTGTAATGCACTATAATGTGGTCCAGGGAAGATGCCAGCCTTTTGCCCTATATTGCCTGGGATAGGATCCAACTTCCCCTGTCCATGATAAGCAGTGAGAAGATGGATAATGACCTGGGATTTTGCTTTTCTATCTATCTATCTATCTATCTATCTATCTATCTATCTATCTATCTATCTATCTATCTATCTATCTATCTATCTATCTATCTATCTATCTATCTATCTATCTATATATATACAGAACACACACACACACACACACATTATATATATATATATATATATATATATATATATATATATATATATATATAGAGAGAGAGAGAGAGAGAGAGAGAGAGAGAAAGAGAGAGAGAGAGAAAGAGAGGGTAAACCTGGGAATTTCCAATCAGGTTGCACATGTGGGCAGGAGGGTGAATACAGGCACATGACTAAGGTTCAGGAGGAAAGATCGGGGTCCTTATCTGGATTTAAAAGAGCAGCAGCGAGGAATGAAAATGGAAGATGCCTGTTTTGGTATCAGAATGGCAAAAATAGGCAAACTGGATAAAAAAAACAGGTCAAGGAAGGGTTGTTTACTGGGTGAGAGAGAAAAATCTCAGTAGTGAGTCACCTGTAACACTGGCTAGAGCTTCACGCCAAACACCGTTACACCATCATAGAATTTAAACAGGAAAAGGCCCACAAAACCCCCCCTGTTTTTAGATCTGCTACCCTCTTTCTTCTGACCAATAATTTAGATTAAATATTTATCACATTTAATCAAATCTCAGATTCCCTGCTCACATTACATCCTGCCAGCTAGACAAACAGGAAGGAGGGCATCTCTGTTTGTCTCTGACTTCATGCTGTACGTCACGTTTGCCATCAGCCTCCCGTCAGGTGACAGCAGTGCCACTTTACAGAGTGTCATTTCTTCGTTGGGTCTGTCAGGGAAGCTTTTTTACTTATTCGGCTGCCCCAGTGTTTCCCAATCGCACTTCGGGGGCCCACAGCTGTTCCGCGTTTTTGCTCCCTCTGAGCTCCCTGTGAGATAGCTCATATTTTTGCTCCCTTTAAGCAAAAACGTGGACTATCTGCAGGTTCCCAAGGACCCGATTGGGAAACACTAGTCTACACAGTAAGATAAAAGCTGAAGCCGTTTCTGATAAAGTGCTGAAAGGCACAAGAGCTGTTAATCAGTGCATGAGTTATAGCACTGGCTATGTCTGAAAACATCTTCTCTGCCAATTGTTACACATGCCGTGTATCAGTTAAAAAAAGCATAAACATATATACATAATTCTCTCTGTTCTTTCAGCAATTAACAAATAGCGCACACATACTCAGCTCTTCCTACTAAAAGTGAAACACCCATGTAACTATATCCTTTTTTCTAGGACCCCTTAGCTGCCCTCGGTGCCTGAATGAATATGCCAACAAGGACAGCAATGAGTGACGCTATAAAAAAAACACAAAAAACCAGCACAAATCAGCACAGTTACTATATGATAATTGAAAACTATTAAATAAAATAAACTACAGTAGTACAGTGGTGGGGGGTCCATTCATCTGGTCGGAAGCTGGAATGAGCATGATACACACATACATGGACTTACGCAAGCCTCACGTAAACTGGCGGCTGATTTCATGATTGACTGTGTATCTTAAACAGCATACCAGTCTCTATTACATACTGGAAAACAACAGTCCAATCAGAGAAAGACATTTTTAGGCACTCACAACACCCTCAACAAAATGTCCCACTCAAACAATTTTCTAATAAATCTGAGTGCTACGTCTTCACTTTGATGTTACCTCGCGTGTGTGTTTGAGAGCCTATGAGTGATTTTCGCTTTTTTCAATCCAATCCAATTTAGACATGAGCCATAGGATCAGGAAGCAGCAGATCCCTTAAGGGTCGGTCCTCCAGTCCCCTGAGAATGCTTCCCCTTTCAGCCAGCCATCACACGACTGGCATCCCTTCACAGTTTGCTTTCTTTAGTCACAAAGAGTAGAATTTATATTCTGCATTTATTTCCAGCATAAAGGTGTGTGTGGTTTTGGGTAAGATCAGGAGAACCAGAATAATAGCCCTTATTTAATCATTTTCAGTTCTCTCTCTCTCTCTCTCTAACACACACACACACACACATACACATACACGTCGGGTAAACATATCTTTATGGGATCATTCATTTCTATGGGAAAAATGCTAATGCTAACTATGACAACCCTAACCCCCACCCAGCCCTAACAATAACCATAAGTAATCAAGCAAAGTACAAGAGTTTCATTTTTAGTTTTTTTCATTGCAGTCACAGATTTTTTTTATTAAATTCAGTTTTCGATATTTAAACAGGTATTAATCACGTTGTGGGGACATTGTGTCTCCATAAGGTAAGGTATACCTGCTCACACACACACACACACACACACACACACACACACACACACACAGACAGTGCTGGAAATGGGGAGGAGGGGATTATGATGATTCCAAGGCAAGGTTTAGGGTTAGGGCTAGGTTTAGGGTTAGGGTTAGGCCAGAGGTAGAAAGTTCAGGTCAAGGAAATACAAATCAATACCAAGGGTTTGTTTCAACCAAGCAGATCAGCATAAAGAGTCACAGGTACAATCAGCCAACACTAACCCTTCTTCACTCTCATACCTATTGCTGATGAACTGAACCTTGTGTCCTGGATCCTTCAGAGTAGATCAACTTGTGAACTTCCTTCTTAAAACACTAGGGGGCACTATGTGACTCAGCAGGTTAGAACATTGTGTCTGTAATAAGGAGGTTTCTGGTTCAAACACTGTAACCAGCAGGGTGATTTCAATGTCGGGGCTTTGAGCAAGGCCCTTAACTCCCGGTTGCTCCAGGGATGGGCTGACCCTGCTTTCTCAGAAATTTACACAGCTTTGGATACAAGCATCTGCTAAATAAGTAACATGTAAACAGTGTAATATTGAAGTTAGACTCTAGTGAGCTTTGATGGAGTGCAGTGGGCAGAAGATACATGACAGAGCAGTGTGGAGTAAATCTATCTGGAGCTGAAGAGACAGTGCTTTCTCGGTTGGAGCTGCTGGTCTCTGGCAGGAGAACCGGACGCTGGCTGTCATTTTGGAAGGCTTTGCCACTTGGACGGGATCTCTGGTCCGCATCCCATGGCCGCCACTGCCCCCTGGCCCTTCCTCTGCATCTACCGGCCCCCCCATACCTGTGAGCCGCCTCTCCCCCGCTCTCCATCATGAAGAGTGACGGCCATCTGGAAGGCCGGGTTCCTCTGAAATTAGTTGACACGTCTCCTCTTCCAGAGGCCTGAATATAAATGAGTTAATATTTCCTGCCATTCAGATGGTTTAATATGAATCAGTTTACCACTCTAATGGGGGCGATGCAATAGAGGAGAGATTTAATGGAGAAGAGATATAAAACGAGCGAAAGCAGTCAAATGAGGTGTGCTCGGTTTAATCGGGTTTCTGCCATAGAGTATGACTGACATAAAAAGCAAAATGAATCCTATAAAATTGACCAAAACAATAAAAAAACAATCTATCGTCATCTGTTAACAATGATGCCTTGTCGTAGTGGGCAATACAGAACAGGTCAGATCAGTTAAACATCATAAAATAAAGAAAACTAACTTGACCTCTAGGTCATTTTAACAAGTTTTCAGTGACAAAAAAAAGACTCCAAGATAAGATTTATAGTTCTCTTTGGCATGAACCTCTGTCCCCCCCACCAACCCCCCCCTATATCCAAAATGACGTTTTAAAATTATTTTGCTATCCAGAAACTTTGGGAGTGACAGAAATTCAAGTCACCTTTAGTAAAGTTTAATGTCATCTCAGCCACATATAATACACCTTCAAACAAAATAATTTTCATTCTGGTGTAACATTCAGGACAGGACAGGCATTACAGTGATATAGACAGAGTTACGGAATTCTTTACATAGGGTAAAAAAAAAATTGTGTCCAATTATTAATAATTTCAGGGGAGTAGAGACAGAAGGAAGACTTCTACCTGTATTTTCTACTTAACAGAAATTTCACATTAAACAATGAACGCAACATAACATTTATTAACATACATAACAAATTACTTGATGGTAGGACTGTGCTTGCCTAGAGTGGCAGTGCAGTGGATGTGAACAGTGAACATATGTAAACTATATTAGCACAGTGGAGGATTTCAAACATGACGGCCGTAAAGATTCCACTACAAATGTGGAACTGTCAAATGCGAAAGCCATAAGTAATTTTAAAATGCCTAACAGCGTGTGTTTCCTGATCAAAATGCAGTTTTTACCACGGACAGGGTTTTTAAAAATGCGGCCAACATAAACCTAGTTTATTTATTCTCAGCTAAGACATTTTGCCACACAGACAGAGGAGTCTCGCCTCGGACACGTTTCTCCACGTACGGACAGGTTGACAATCCCTGTTCCTGTACACACTCACTTGTACTTCCTGTGCTTGACCAGCTTCGGGTCCATCCCATGTTCCACTCTGTCCCCGTGCGATACCAGTAACCTCGCAATAATCCTTCTGCTACGAAGCTCGAGAAAGATTCAGTCGCCCGCGAGTGTGCGATGCGACGGGCTCCCGTAGAATTCATACCTGAATTCCGCAGGAATTTCCCCTGCGGCTCGGCAGATGTTTGCCAGCTGCTAATGCAGTGGGCCATGCAAAGAACTCCATTTGCTTCAATTAACAGAACTAGCAAAGCAGCCCCCCCATAATGTTTTTTTGTTTGTGACACGTTTCATCTGCTCGACTGTGTTTTATATATATGTGACTTTGTGTGGAACAGTAGGCTCAGAGAGTGGAGACGAATAAAACATTGGCTTATTCAGTAGCATCTCACAGAGTTTTAGCTCGCCCTGGGATCGAAGCTGGGGTCCTGGACAGCTTGGAAGTGCACAGAGGTGACAGGCAAGTGGAAGGTCGGGACCAGACATGACAATTCTCAGATGCAGAGTCATGGTCAGCTTCAGTGGGTTTTTCACTGCCTCTTCTCTTGAGAAGGAGGGACCGAGAAAAAAAAAAATCAATTCCCCTATGACTATATATAAAGCGTGTCCAGCCCTTCAATCATGATTAATTATGTATCAGTAAAATATGCAAACGCTATAATCGAAACATATAATCTAACAGACACCAGGTGTGGCCGCCTTTTTTCCATAAATTGCTCCCGGCCGTAATTACGGCGTAAACGACTTGGAGTCATCAGGAGGCCAGTTGCTGTAAATGCATTTTTAATCAGAGCCGTTAACGTCTGTGATGGATGCGCGTTCTGCATGCGCTGGCCGCGGGAGCAGCCCGGACACCATCACTGCTGACGCTCGCCCAGGGGCCGCGCCGTCCATCCTGGTGCTCTAGCGGCAAGCTGCTGGTGCGAAGCGTTGACTCCCTGCATCGCACGTGTTGTCCAGGCATTTAAAAAAAAATGGATTTAAAAAACTACTGGATTATGGGTTTGTTGCAGATGACGGAGCCAGGACACAGACTGTCCCGTTCCAGAAGTCGGGGTCTCGTGGCCCCCAACAGATGGGTGGCTTTTCCCCTTTAAATCAAGTGCTGCGTATCTGGCTGGAGGCTGCCTGATCAAATCAGGAAACCAGCTGCCCCCCCCCCACCCCCCACCCCCAACTGCATTTGCCACCTCAGCCATTCTGGCACAAATGGGGAACGTGAGTCTGCAAGAGTTCTCGTCTGAGCTCACAGGACGTCGGCAGGTATTGATTGGGTTACAGGGAAACTGCAGAGCATTCTGGGAAATATTCAGTGGGGAGTAATTGCAATTAAAAATGAATATAGAGAAACAGAACAAAGAAAGGTATGACCAAGAACCTTTAGGTCTGTTTCCATGACAGTCCTGTTTGGGTGTGAATTAGTGACAAACGTGGTACATGACACATCCTGCTGCAGAACACCGTCAGAACATGTTCAATAGAAAAATGAGGAGGAAATAGACCAAGCTTTGTTCAGTGTTGGGTGGGGGGGGTGATACAGACAAAACTCTCTTTCTATATGCTCAACACAGCAAAAAGACCAGAGTACCTTGACATTGAGTAGTGCCTATATGTTGCACAATTGTTAACACAGGGGCTGATCACCTGAAGGTTCGAGTCCCCTGTGAGGGATCAGTCTTAGTGTCCTTAGGAAGTTTGCTTATCAGTAAAATGCCCATCTGTATAACTGGCCAAAATGTACATTTTGTAAGTTCTTAAAATGTAAAACAAATCAAAATACAAATAATCAAAAAAAGACATAAAAAGCAATGATATGAACAGAGCAAGGACATGGAGATGAATGCATGGAATTGGGGAAATACATGAAAGAGCAGGGGATGGGACATCTGGCAGCCAGAAGTGACGACAGATGGCCCAGTTGAAGATGGGGAGGGGTGGGGGGGGGGGGGGGGGGGGGGGCAGAAGGAGACAAAGACCCGCTGATGCAGCAAAACCTCCCCGAGACCTGAGCATCTCTCAGGGGACCAAGGAACAGAGATGGGGGCACCTCTCTTGGGCTGAGGGAGACGATGCTCCAAAATCCCAAAGACGGCCTCGAGAAATAAGGACGTCTGACCATCCCATCTTCAGCTAATCAAAGCTCACTTTTGGTGAAACACAGATCATCCTCATGCAGGACTGCAGTCAATCGACGGCCAGTGGAAGTTGGGGGAAACAGTGTTGCATCCATAATGTGTGATGGGTTCTTATAAAGTTATTAGAGTGCAGGTACGGTTGCGGTTAAGAGCTGCAAACCTTAAAGGTGCCCATTCCAGCCCCAAGGGAGAGATTGTGGTCTCTCCATTGGTCAAAATACTTACTAGAAATTCCTTAAGGTCAATATCCCACTGAATAAAAAGGTAAATATTATTAGTTACTTCGGGGAAAAATGCATTAGCTGAACAACTCAAAATACTAATAATGATTTGTGATGTTTAATGATGTTTAAATCAAAACGCTGTAGCTTGTGCCCCAACACTGGTGATCAGTATTAAAAATGAAAGATAACTTTTAATGAAAATAAGAATGAAAAAGAAACACGTCACAGGAAGCAGATTGCAGCATGGTATTTCTGAACTCAGTTTTTGTGTTTGGGGAGCAGTAAAAGTGTTCAAGGGGAAGCCTAAAGCTCTTTATCGACGTCTTCCTCATAACAATGGAACAGGCCAGATGGATGAGAAAATAAAGAAGTTTTAAATGTCTCAGAAACTGTTTCAACACGGTAAACAAAGCCAAAGCTCATTAATTGTTTTCCACCATGTTTAACACATTCTGGCAAACCTTCGAAGTCTCTCGGGGAATATCGTTGCTTCGGGCCTGTAGATAGTTTGACGTAGGGTGTCTGCTCATGCAAAAAGGAAAAGAAATGGCTGCTGTATCATGGAAAGTTTTTCCAGTTAGTTGTGCAGTCACACCAGTGCTTACCTTTGCACGTGAGCTGGTCCATCAAACGGACTAACTGCTCCGGTCAAAGACTACAGTACATGACGTTTACATTTTACGCATTTGCAGATGCTTTTGTTCAAAGCAACACATAAGGGAGACAAATAGCACAGCTAAACTCCGACCAGAGCCCTAACCTTAACCAGAAGCAAATAAACAAAATATAATCATTTTGACATTTTTAGTTTTTCATTGCAGTCTCAGATTTTTCTAAAATTGAGTTTCCTCTTGCGTCTACCAAAAAAATAAATGGTCCCCACAACGTAAAAGTAACAGGTTTTTATCAATGTAACACAGTGTAACAAATACATAATCCACATACACATGCATATTCCCAGTCAGTCAGCGTTATAAAACACTATCCTCTCAGTCTAAGTGACGACCACCAATGATCAGTAAGAATACATGAGGGAAGCAGAGAGGAGTGCTTAGTATAAAGTCGGTGTGCAGGGCCCAAGGGCACAGTTTGTACCCAGAGCTGGGCAAAGAATAAACGCGACGGCAGCTCCGCTTACGGGTTTCTTCTGAGTGAGCGCTGGAGGAATCGGATTATGTCAACAGTGCTCTCCCTGGTGAGAGCTAAAAAAAAAAGGTCTTGTTTCAGAACAGTCATCCACCTAAACATACAAATGTTACTGCATTACAGCCCCATCTCATTCACAATAAAAAAAATATGAGTGAGAGAATAAAAGTGAGCGGGAGCAGGGCGACGAGTGGGAGGACTCAGTAATGGCTTTATGTGAATGAAAGTCTACTTAGTGTAACAAATCAACTTATGTCTGGTTACAACTCTGCTGATGTGCGTTCATCTTTCGCTGAGAGCAGTTTAGATTGAAGTCCGGAGCATTTACGCTGCCCCCTGCTCGGACTGGTCATGATTTGAAAGAAAAGCAAGTCCTATAGTAATTGATGTTTTACCAACAACTGCTGATAAGTGACATGCTGTTATTTTACAATTACAGAGGGCTGCACTGGAATAGGGAAATTGGCAATTCTGCTGATATCCACGGTAATTCATGGGAATGGGGGGAAAAGGTAAAAATATTCCCACGGTATCGGTGGGAATGGAGATGGTATTTAAGCCGCATCTTTGGGGATGGTAATAAAATGTGTGGTAACATCGTGCTAACGGTAGTGAAATTCCTTATATGTGCATGTTCTTATATTCGCTATATTAAGTATAAGTCCGTTTCTTCTGTTAAATTTTTGTTCTCACCTCAAAACCGCTTGATGTTTAAGATATTTAAAGGAAAATGGACATGTTTAAATTTACAGTGTAATATTGGTGTGTTGGTGCACGTGGGGGTGTGGTGAGGAAGGTGTTAGTACATGCAGGCATGGTGTGGGGATGGTTATGTAACATGCAGAGATGGGGTGGGGATGGTTTTGGTACATGTTGGGATAGGATAGGAACAGGTTTTGGTACATCCAGGGATGGGGTGGGGACAGTTTTTGTACATGTTGGGATGGGGTGGAGTTTTGGTACACGTGGGGATGGGGTGGGGTTTTGGGACATGTGGGGATGGGGTGGGGTTTTGGTACACGTGGGGATGGGGTGGGGTTTTGGTACACGTGGGGATGGGGTGGGGTTTTGGTACACGTGGGGATGGGGAGGGGTTTTGGTACACGTAGGGATGGGGTGGGGTTTTGGGACATGTGGGGATGGGGTGGGGTTTTGGTACACGTGGGGATGGGGTGGGGTTTTGGTACATGTGGGGATGGGGTGGGGACAGTTTTTGTACATGTTGGGATGGGGTGGAGTTTTGGTACACGTGGGGATGGGGTGGGGACAGTTTTTGTACATGTTGGGATGGGGTGGGGTTTTGGTACACGTGGGGATGGGGTGGGGTTTTGGTACACGTGGGGATGGGGTGGGGTTTTGGTACACGTGGGGATGGGGTGGGGTTTTGGTACACGTGGGGATGGGGAGGGGTTTTGGTACACGTAGGGATGGGGTGGGGTTTTGGGACATGTGGGGATGGGGTGGGGTTTTGGTACACGTGGGGATGGGGTGGGGTTTTGGTACATGTGGGGATGGGGTGGGGACAGTTTTTGTACATGTTGGGATGGGGTGGAGTTTTGGTACACGTGGGGATGGGGTGGGGACAGTTTTTGTACATGTTGGGATGGGGTGGGGTTTTGGTACACGTGGGGATGGGGTGGGGTTTTGGTACACGTGGGGATGGGGTGGGGTTTTGGTACACGTGGGGATGGGGTGGGGTTTTGGTACACGTGGGGATGGGGAGGGGTTTTGGTACACGTAGGGATGGGGTGGGGTTTTGGGACATGTGGGGATGGGGTGGGGTTTTGGTACACGTGGGGATGGGGTGGGGTTTTGGTACATGTGGGGATGGGGTGGGGACAGTTTTTGTACATGTTGCGATGGGGTGGAGTTTTGGTACACGTGGGGATGGGGTGGGGACAGTTTTTGTACATGTTGGGATGGGGTGGGGTTTTGGTACACGTGGGGATGGGGTGGGGTTTTGGTACATGTGGGGATGGGGATTGGATATCTTACCAGGCAGCTAAGTCCACTGAATTTCTCTAATTTTGATCAGCATAGCGCCAATCCAGAACACATGCAGATGCTAATGTGAATCAGACTCTCATCCACATTCTGGGGGTAGAGAATGTCCAGTCACAGTTATGAGGAAGTGCAGGGGACCCTCTGTGAGACAGGCTGGGGACAGGCCATTAGAAACCCCATTTTAAGCTGGACAGGTCAGCAATGGAACTTAAACTCCGACCAGAGCTCTAACCATTAGCACACTGCTAGAAGGTTCAAATTGAACTTGGTAGACTAGACATAGAACCTGCAAATGGAAGTATATTTATTGCAGTCTGGGTGCAAAATAACCGCTTGAGATATATATATATACTTCTTGAGCAGGCAGGTCACGGGGTGATCACAAGAGATCAATAAGAGAAGTGGTCTGTGTGAAGTAAGAGAGAGCTGTGTGAGTTTTAGGAGGACTATTCTGGCAGGAAAAGACTGTGGCACTGTGGTTTCCATTAGTTGTAAGCAGCCTGTTGATTGGCTAAGCACTTCGGAAGGGAACAGATTGGATATTATTTATCCAATCATAAAGTGAAGTGTATGTGATTTTATAAAGGGAATAAAAAATTTAATTTATCAGGCATTTTGTAGGTTTTCACATATGTAAATCTGAGGACTATATATGGCGTACGAGTGTGTGTCTGTATGTGTGTGTGCCTGCATGTCTGTGTGTGTCTGTATGTGTGTATCTGGCTGTCTGTATGTGTATGTGTGCATGTGTCCATATGTGTGTGTCTGCATGTGTGTGTGTGCATGTATGTGTGTCTGTGTGTGCGTGCATATGTGCGTATGTCTGTATGCATGTGTGTGTCTATGTGTGTGTGCGTGTCTATGTGTGTGTGTGTGTGTGTGTTCCAGGTTTCTTCACAAGTTCCTCTTATGTAATGCAGCCCCTGAATATCATCTAAGTCAAAAACAATTTGTCAGTCCAAGATCAATTTAATCTGATGAAAACACCAAGTAAATTGAATGCTATAATAACGTGAAAAATCTCTTTACACTGAATTTCACCAAACAGTATGAGACACCTTTCAGAAACCTAACCTTAGTTTTACAGAATATGATCAATTTTCATATGGAGATTATTTACTTTGAAAAATCAAAGATGATAAGAGGCAGTGATAAGCTGGCATTTTCTGAATAATGTGTGATACATATGGATACGTCTGTAGGCTGAACACTGAATATTCTTCTCAGGTAATTCAATTCATCATGTATTAGCTTTCCCCGAAATGCACAGTGACGAGTGTTTTAGCTATGTTACTAAGCAGTTTTTTTACACTACGCTAAAAAATGTCACACGTTCTTAACGCTTGCCAACACTCTAGGCTACCGAAATGTAACACCTCTCTCAGCATGTAATCCTCCCCTTTGGGCGCATAACACCCGACTGACATATCATAAGTCCCATCCACTGCGTTTAATGCCCTTGCATGATTCTTGCTTGGCTAGCCCTTCCCAGAACGCTGAACACGTCCTCATACACGTTCACAGCAGAAATACCTTGCGCCTGAGTGAACACACACTGAATACGCCTTGCCATCCACTGCTTTTTCACCTCAACCCGCACGTTGAGGCTCAGGGAGATGCGCCGTCAACCCCCCCCCGCCCAGGGAGGACTTGCGCCAAAGCAGAGACCGCGTGAGATTTGTGAGGCCCGACTATGCTCCTCGCTGAGTTGGCATGGCGACACACGAGGCTGGAATCAGACACGGGGAACAGAGAGGGGGCCAGATGGGTTCCCTTCTCCGCCGAACTCCGAGGCCACGACTCGTCTGTTCTGCAGCCCCCCTCCCAACCCAAAAGGCCTGAGAGAATTTGGAACTTTGGGTGGACGAGCCAATCATCTGCAGAGCAGGGTGTAGCGCACAGCTGTGCCGCCGCGGCTGTCATGGAAGGAGCTTGGAGCTGGTTTCCATGGGTCACGCCATGGATTTGCTGCTCATCTTCTTCTTCAAAGACAAGGAGAGAAAGAGAAGCAGGGCACCCTACCGTGGATGTTTTCAGGATATTCGGAGTCCACCAGTTGAGATACGGGCAAAATACGTCCAGGCTGTCGAGGTGATGTCAAAAGTCAGTGTCGACGTGCATGGCAACAAGATTTATGCAGTTTCTAAACACCTAGCCAAGTAGAAACCCAACAACAAGGCGAAATATTAGCAAAAAAAAAGTCATTCTCTAACCCAACATTAAAACTGACATTTGGTAAATAACCATATCTAATCAGATTTCATACAAATTTAATGAATAAATAATCAATCATGTATAACTCTAAAGTTAAATCTTTAAAAAAAAAAAACAGGTTTGGTTCGAAATCTAGGCAACTGTGACTGGTGACAAAGGATAGACACAGAGCTGCCTTTGTTAATGTGAAAAAGAAAATGTACTGTATGGCAGGACATTCTGTCATGCGAGCAATGTGTCACTTCACAATCACCTTAACTGTCGAAGGTCAGAGGGTGTGACCACACCTCAGTGCCTGTTTTCTATCTCAGTCCTCATTCCCGAAACTCTTCTGTACATTCGCTCGTCTTCCTCGACGCGCAACCTGTTGCTAGGTAACCCTGGGTCACAGCTGCAAGCTAAATCAAACCTTTTTCCAAGTTATCAGTGAGATGGGCAGTAATTTATTAGTTTGATATAGCCAGCCAAGAGTCGGATGATAAAAGTTGACTGGGCTGCAAAAACCTTGTTTGGAATTCATGCTGTATTCCATTTACAGGCTTTCCTTATGACACTGCGAAAGCATTTGGATGGATGCTCTCCAGACCACACACACATATGTATAAATGTGTGCGAGTGTATATGCAGTATATCCGCTCACTCGTGCTTATAACAAACGCAGTTTTTAACAACTAAATTAATAAAGATGTTGAAAAAACATGACCAAAAATGAACACAGTAATTCGTAAACTGCCGGATTTAGTCCATTGTAAAATAATGTCTCTACAAACCTTTACTAAGATGTCTATTGGTGAACAGATACTACATTTAAATATGATAGCAAAAATTAATTTATTAGACAAAACAGCTTTATGTGAGAAAGGTAGAAGACGCGTCATAAAAAAGTTACCCTTCAGCAACTATTGAATAGATTTTAGGCACGTCACACGGGGGGGTTTCAAGCTATCGAAAATAATCAGGGGCTAAGTCAAGTTTACCGGAGGCTTGACTTTTTTTTCTTTTTTTGAAGGAAGATTGGCATCGGGGGGCTGTTTCAAGAAGCAGAATTTCTTATTAGCCGGATATCTTGTCAGATTTAAGGTAGTCTGGGCTAATAGCGCTTTATCTTTGTTCACTTACATTTAGCCCAAATTACCTTAAATCCAACACATTATCCGGCTAAGCAAGAAATCCTGCTTCGTGAGACAGAATGCGAGGCGAAAATATTCGGAGCAATAACTACAACTGATCGGACCTAACGACACCCACGCGTCACACAGCTGTTGTTTCTTACTGCTTTGCGCAGACGTGAACGGCTAGCGTCATCTGGTGGTTATAATTATAATAGCCGAAAAGAACTAGGTTAGTGAATGCATCTAAATAGCATATCTAAATAAAACGTTCATCAATACATTGCATATATTTAGACTCAAAACAGGAAAAGTCAAACTTATTAATATTTGGCATTCTATCTGTACGCAGCTTGGTACGTGTCAAGCGTTTGTGATTTTCTTTAAACTTTGTTAAAATGATTTTTTTTAACTATTTACAGCTCCGAGTCACGTGACCTGTTTTAATGCAAATGTATATGCTTAACCTGATTCAGCGACTACAAAACCAATGCAGTAATATTAATTCAGCGACTAATGTGATCTGCTGTATTTAGGCCGATTTGTCCGTCCTTTGTTGCAGCTAAATTTGAACCTGATTTAATTTCATTCACGGTAATTTGATTGTGAAAGTGCCCGATCATGTAATCCTGAATGAATCATGCTTTTTGTGAAACGCCTCCCTAATGTGCAGGTAATTAAAGTTTCCAGGACAATCGCTGAACCGCGGTGCTGCTCAAAGCAAACATAGGCCTACTAGCGTCATCTAAATAAATTTCCCCCAAGATCGATACAAACACACTCTCGGGCTAAATGCACAAGGCTGCCATGTACCAGATCCCCGAATGGTGTGCAGATAGTTTTGATCATGTTTTTTCCCCATTTAATATCGCTTAAGAGTACGAGCTACAGGAGTTAGTGGGAAGAGGAAAATGTTTTAAATAGCGGTTAATGAACGACAATGCACAAGCCGTGCATTTTACGTTTTTAAACGTGCAGAGGCGAAGAATGTGCACAAATTCGTGCATTCAGGTAGCACCACTTCAGGGTTGCCAACTCTCACGCGTCGGGCGTGACTCACGCTTTCGGACTCTCACGCATACGCTAGAAATCTTATGGACAATCTATATTATTCCACTATAAACATAAAATTAGCTACATCAAAATCGTCGGGGTAGTTTGCAAACCCTACTGGATATTAAAAATGCTGTAATATGTTGAATCTCGATTAATAACAATAATAAATAGGCCTAATATAATAGTAAAACTATTTATTTCTATATTTTCTTCATTCTACAAATCATATCAGAGTAATTTTACTCCTATGTGACAAAATACCAAATGGTGGATTAGGTTTATATTACACTGTGAGGACCAAATGTTCCCCACAATGTAATACAAAGCTGTTTTTTTTTTTTTTTTTTTGCATTGTGGGGACCATGTGTGTGAGTGAAAACCAGTAGTAGAACTGACTTTTCCTGTTGCATTGTTTTGTTGGATTTCTGTTTGACTGACAGATGGATCGTGACGTTCCAGTTATTCAGGTTGTAAATAAATCCTTCCTGTCAAAACCGTTTTTTTTACATAATTTATTCTTGCATTAATTGTCAAGATCGGAACACACAAGAATTGATCAGGGCAAGCATTTTACATGACTTTGTTGGAATATTTTTCTTTCAAACAAATCTCCATCAGCAGGTACATTGAACAGAAAGATGAAGCAAATTAAAACTGGATTATTACACAAGCAGGACAGAGACTGTTTGCTAAAATCCACCATTCAATAGATTAAATATTAAAGTATGCCGAGATGTGCTCCTTTACGGATCTATTTATTTACTTTTGAGTGGACCTATGTCTATTTAATGTGTGTCAATTATTCATAACTTGCCATCTGGTGAGGTCATCATTCATGCTATTTTTTATTGCATATAATATGCAGAACCCATAACTATGACAAATTGCAGTATAAGATATTAACATACTAGATGCTTCATTAAAGTCTAACAGTGAAGCCTCCCTCTGATGTCTGAAAAAATATTTAGAGCACAGTTGAACAGAAGAGCATCTACTGCCATCTGGTGGTGATGGAGGTGACCCCCCCCCCCCCCATCCCCCCCATCCCCCCCCCGCCCTCTTTTGCTGTCCCTCGATTTTGGAGCCTTGTGTTCTATGCTTCCTGGGATAGGCTCCATTATTTCAGTTGCTATAAAAATACAAAATGTTACTGTTTTGTGTAAAATATGTGTATGCATATTTTAGACCTTAAGTATAATTTCTTTATTGAGTAGTATCAATCCATTCATTTTCTGTAGCCGCTAGTCCTACAACGGGATCTGGGGGGTCCAGAGCGTATCTGGTAGGCTATGGCGCAAGGCATGGAACAACCCAGGATGGGGCACCAGCCCATCGTAGGGCACACTCACACACCATTCACTCACACCATTCACTCACACACCATTCACTCACACACCATTCACTCACACCATTCACTCACGCACCATTCACTCACACAAACACAGCTATGGCCAATTTGATTACTCCAATTAGCCTCAGCATGTTTTTTGACTGTGGGGGGGAAACCTCACGACGACAGAGGGAGAACATGCAAACTCCACACACATGCAACATTGTACTGCCCCTATTGAGAAGTAATTTTTAAAAATCGTTATAAATATGGGTGATATTCACACTTACGTTTTTGTTATATTCTGCACCTCTTTTTAATCTGACTACAGTAACTTAAAGCTGAATTAAAGAATTATTTGAACAAATATTAACAATACGAATGAAAGAATCCAAGGATACTTGATATTGTGGTTGATAATTTTGCAGTAGATCTCCAGTATAGAGACCACAAAGACAATCGCTAATGCAGACACATTATCTTCTTCATCCTTGACGTTACTTGGACAGCACAACTACATTGCGGGAATCGGATACACAGGTGAAAAAATACCCCAGCTCTCTCTCAGTCTCTAATACTGAAACAGTCAGCATTAGGTAATGTATATGGGCTTTAAAACTGCAACGGTAGAGAATGGGAACACAGTGACATCGTATACTGCTGGAAGCCAGTTACCCCTTCCTCATAAAGGTCTCAAATTACCGGTTGTTCTTCCACTTTGGTGGGAATTCCATTTACATTTGAAACGGATCGATTCCATAGCCAATGCCGTATTTTCACAACATTTGCATCTATTTTGCACCCTTTTTGTCCAAAGTGAGGTAGATGACACATAATACAAGAATACAACTGTCACACCTTGTAAGTGCGACCAGTAACCAGGGCAAGATACTTACGGGAACAATAGCCATACAGGACACTGTTTACAATGGAAAATATGCAAATGAATAGCGTTAAGAGGATATGCAGTACTATGCAAGAGTCTTAGGTTAAGAAAAAGATCAACAATGTTTTGGAGAACAGAGAAATTCTTGTTTATTTACAAATTATACTGTTAATTTGCATATCTTCTAATGTTAAATTGTGTTTTTTTTTTTTAACAAATATGCACTTACTACCCAGATAAATAGCTTTAAATCAGGGGTGGCCAATCTTATCCGCAAAGGGCCGTTGTGTTTGGGGATTTTTGCTGCAACTCCCTAATTAAAGGACTGATTGGCAGGTGAATCCTCACACCTAAGTTTGAACAGCTGACCTAAAGATTACCCCACAAACCTGCACACTCACCGGCCCAATGCAGAAAGGATTGGCCACCCCTGGTTTATATAAAAATATTTCCTTTTACTACCGAAGACGTTTGCAGAGTACTATAGTAGGAACTCAGTCTAAGCTTGAAATACGATGGGGTATCTACCAGTGCCAAGTAATATCAACATGACGGTCAGTGAGGATAAGGAACTGGCGAGGGTCGATGTGAGAAAGAGGTAAATTATGGTGTTCATTGAAGGCAAGAGTCTTAATGGCCATGATGGACACTTTTTAATAAAACAACAGTGTAAAGTTGTCACAGTGTCAAAAATATGATATTTAGAAGCATGTGATGTTTTATGTAATTCGTGACAGACTGTACTGGTAGACTGCACATTGCAAATAGTCAGATAATGGCTAATATGTTCTCAGTTCAGAAATTCCCAATGCCCAGTAATAATTTATGCATTAACTTTATATCTTGGGAATGGTTAGCATTTAGGTCAAAATATCAGTATGTAACATCCTTTTCTTTTCTAATTAAACTGTTCTTAAATTTATGTACTGACGGATTAAAATTGATTAAATTACCAGGAGTGAAAGTAGGATGGAAATACAATGTAGGATAGAGGATCTGTGTCTAGGGAACCGGAGTTGGCGTGATGGTCTCCTAGCAACAAAAGAAATGCCAACAAGCTGAGACAAGAGCTTAGTTGGGGCAGTGGAGGATGGACGAGAGGATGGAAAGGAGGGAAAAAGAGAGAGAGTGGAGAAGCGTAAAGTAGACCGAGGTGGGACTGGTGTGGAACGTCTGTGCACAGGTAAGATTTACACTCACAGGGGCTGAGGACGAGTGAGATTATTAATTAATTTTTACATGGTTTCTAGTTAAAAATGACAATGCATCAAATATGTCCAGTACTATTTACTGCCTTTTTTAAACATGACAACGTAGCAGATGATAGTCAGCCTAATATTTATCATTCATAAGCGAAGAAGTTAACAGGGTAAAACAACAGCCTTTAGATTCCAGTTAAATTTAAACGAATGCAACTCATTACGTTATGGAACATGCTTTCTGTGTTTTGGCAAGGAACTACTTTTTTTTGTACTATTTTTGTAAAAAAAAATTAATTAAAAAGGAAAAAAACTGCGAGCAGCCAATGGTAAGCAAACAGCCGAAGCTGCTCATTCAAAATGTAGGTGGGGGTAATGTGAGAATGAACAGGGGTTAGGGTTAGAATAAAGAAGAGAAGGATTCCCTTACTGCTAGGGCTTAGGCCAGCTATTTCCACTTTAAATTGATGCTTATAATGAAGAATGTTAAAGCGCTGCTTCCTTCACCTGGCACTTCGTCGCATACTTAAAGTTCTGGTGGCACGCAGACATTGTCTGAAGTGCATTTCCATGTATCAACTTTCAAGATACATATATATTTTGTGTCAAGCTGGCCGTGACTACTGACTATCAAGATTTCAGTTTGATTAAAAACCGGTGCTTAAGATCTTGATCTAACCAGACTAGAATTACTGGCCCTTTTAGGACAATCATGGTCAGTGAAGTTTCCGTGAGAGACTGCAAACAAAAGGCCTGTCAGTCTGCACTGGGTCTGTCATCCCTAACCTACCATGTGTATTATCTTTATTATGTGGGGGCTTTACTTTAGCTATGAGAACCAGGGGTGACCTTATGATTGTTATAATGTTCATCATGTAACAATATCAAGCTCATTAAGCTTGCGTTGAAAACAAATAAATATAGCACTATATCCATCCATCCATCCATCCACCACTTTTCTGCTTATCCAGTGTAGCCAGAAACTTATGCTGTGTTCCATTTGAACTTATAATTCAGAAATTCTGAGTTTCCTGTTGGAAATATCAATTGGAACGCCACCTCAACTTGGAATTCCGGAGGAATCGACACAAGTTCAGAATCCAAGATTGCTGTGCCCTTTGTCAACAGAAGTGAAAGTTGTAGTTTTATACGGTTTATTAGCACTTATGCCTTATTTGTGGCTCATTAAATCGGTCGTACACACAGTACTGTCCAACTTATCTGTGGACGTGTCGCTACAGACTTTTATGCACAAAACACCACGTATTGTGTTGTTATATCAACTGATATTGCTAACAATTGCTAACAATTAACCGGGCTAGAACTGAATTTCATGTTTAGCCGGATTATATGTTGGATTTAAAGTAGTCTGGGCTAAATGTAAGTGAATGAAGATAAAGCCCATTTATACTGAGGAACCATAAATCCAGAAAGTTATCCAGTTAAGCACGAAATCTTGCTTTTTGAAACGGGTCCCTGGGTTGCACACCCACACACACTCAAACACACAGGCAAAGATTACTAGAAATTAGGAGATATCAGTTCACCAAACAACTGCCATGGTTTTGGTTTATGGGAGCAAACTGGTGCGACAGTGAGAAGATAGTATGTTTAAACCGCCATCCCAGGCCCACTGCCCAGTAACTCTCTACAGTAACTTTGTCAAATATAATAAATACTGCACCTTGATAGGATTTGTATTTTCATGGCCAAGTGTAATCAGTTTTTATGCAATTTGTTACATATTTCAGGTGGTCAGAAATCTGACACTAAGTACAGATGAAAACTAGACTATTAACATTTTCTTTCTATTCCCCCCCCTTCATCTCAGTGATTTAAAGTAAACGTCTGAGGTCATCAGAAAAAAACGAAACTAAACTAAAAGCATCCATCATGATGTTTGTAGGGTCAAACATGAACAGGAAGTCATCCCTCGGAATGCATAATTCCTCCCCACTTCCTCTGCATAGTGAGTCAGATGATGGTCCAGTTGAGTCCAGTGAGGATCCTGAAGCTCTGCCAATGGAAACCCTTCCTTGCTGGGCCAATCAAGCCCTGTGTAGACTGACAGAGGGTGAGAGGGAGTTACGGCGCCTGAGAGACTATCAGGCAAAGGAGCTGGAGGTTGTGAACCAAGCCCTCGAGCGTGCCATTTTGGGAGTACAGACGGAGGAGCGCCTCCTGCTGGAGAGAGTGGCTCAGGACCACAGGGATGTCCAGAGACGCCTGGAACAGCTGCAGAGAGAAAATGCAGCAGCGGCCCGAGTCGGCCTCTCTTTAGTTGATGAGCGGCTTCGGCAACTGGTGTACTTGAAAACGGAGGTAAAGGACTGGACTGGCGATCAGTGTGTGTCTCACCAGAATCAGCTGCTGAAAGGTGTTTCTGAGCTGCTTCAGCCCTGGGAGATAACCCTCTCCCTCAAGCGGGTAAATTTTCGACCCAGTTCTCAACATAAGTCCATCACTTTCGGAGATGTTCAAGTCCACCAGCATGACCTCGGCTTCACCGTCGGGGCTTGTGGACTGCAGGGCCAGCCATGTGCCCTCCACACAGATGTAGTTCAGGAAGACGTCCCAGACGGGGCAGAGCAGGCTATGTCTAACCAGCCGGAAGCAGGACATGGTCCAACAGTTACACAGATGATGGGTGAGTGCGTGGTCAGAAATATTTGTCTGTGTCCCAGGAATGAAGACATGGAAGAAGAAATGCAGACCTCTCCAAGGCCAAGATGTTGGCCGCCATTGCAGAGTCCTTCCCTTAAGGAACCATCACAGCAAGAGGATGTGGAGGACAGCAGTGAAACTACCCCTGCTTCCCAAAATATGGAATTAGATTGTGTGGGGCCAGAGGATAATGAAAATGAAGATGGCGGGTTGTCAAATGATCCAAGAAATCTGAAAAGTCGAAACCTGCTTTCCAGTTGCCAGCATCCCACCAGTCCAAAGGTGGCTATACTGGGGCACCATAAAACTGTAGACCAAGATGTACTGAGACAAGACTCAGAGAGAAGATTCTCAAAATGCAGCCATATGAGAAAAACATCCCCTAAGGCAAACAGTCATGGACTAGCAGGCAGTCAGAGTTGCCTTTGTTTGTCATCCAAAGGCTGCCCATGTTCATGCTTGACTCTGTCTTCAGACGACCATCTTCTCAGAATGTCTGGTGAAATGAAGAGGACTTCTTCCCCAACGGATAGTTTGGACTCTTGCTACACCTTCATCGTTAGTTCCCCTCGTGATTACAGCTGCTCCCTGTTCCGTGACCCACGCATCTCCAAATCCACAGCAGACCTTTCTGGAGGGCACCGGCCAAGGATCAATGCAAGAAAGGAGGCACTGCCGCAGGATCAGAGGGCTAAGGGGAACTTCTTGGGGCAGAAGCATCAGAGCTCTGTGCCTGGAAGAGTCTCTTCTGGCAGAGGTGCCAGAGAGCAGAGCTGGCAGAGGTTATTGCAAAATACTAAAAGTGGTGCTGGTCAAGTAACCAGATCTGTCTCCATGTCAGTCATAGAAGGGCCCTTCCCCAATGACCCCACAGAGGATCAGATGGAAGGTGGAGAGCAGGTCTTGCAGAAAAGAACAGAGTCCAACATAGTCAAGGAAGATGAAGATCCATGCCCTCTAAAGGCAGTGCGGCTGGTCAGACAGTTTGGGAAGCAGGGTTCAGGTAGGGCTGATTTTACTCTACCTAGCGGGGTTCATGCCACGCCCCAGGGTCAGCTGTTTGTGGTGGACTGTGGAAATGCTCGAGTGCAGGTGACCGACACCCGAGGTAATGTCCTCCAGCAGGTTTCCACCGAGTGCATGGAGAATTCCAATCGCCGCTGTCAAAACTACTTCGACATTGCTGTAAGCGTTAAGGGTCTCATCGCGCTGAGCTGCGCAGCCCGGAGAGCCCTGCTGATCTTTAACAGACATGGGCGGCACTTGCAAACCATTGGGGGAATGGGAGCTAGGGATGAGCTGGAGGCACCCAGGGGAGTGGCCGTCAACAGCGAGGATGACTTTCTTGTGGCGGACATTCGACGGGGCACTCTGACTGTCTTGAGGCTGAACCCGAAGACTGGTACCAAGCTGGAATGCATGACAGTCCCAGGTTTCCACAGACCCTACCTGGTAGCAGCCAGTCCGAACACAAGGCTCGTGGCTGTGTCAGAGAGGGGGAGTGAAACAGGGAAAGCACCTTGTGTCAAAGTCCTGGATGATAGCTGGTGTGTCATACGTGTTCTGGGTGTGTGCTTGGGTGTGGGACCCCTCCTTTCATGTCCTTGGGGCATATGCATCGATAAGGATGGAGATGTGCTGGTGGCAGACTGGGGCAAGGAACACCAAGTGCTGATGTACCCTGCCAAGGGCGTTGGTCAGGCTTTGGTGAGCCAAGGCCTGAGGAGTCCCCGTGGCTTAGCCTTGCTGCCTCAAGGTGACCTTGTGGTGTCAGACAGCATGCACCACTGCATCAAGATCTTCCAGTACAAATAATATCATTATGCTCTGAAAATTCAGATATTCTAAACTCAATGGTACTAAGTAATCCATTTAAGATGTTTTTTCCCCCAGAATATTACTTGCAACTTAGCCCAGGATTATTTGATTATTGTATTATATATATATATATATGATTAGTATAACTGTGATGTTTCAAGAAATTTACTTGTACTTATTTGAATAATGCTATCCAGAAAGCCTCTGATTATTACTAAAAAATAAATAAATATTCCTAGCTAAATTAAAATAGAAATGTTAGGAGTACTCTACATTTGTCATTTTCAAGGGCATCGGCTTGGTTTCGACATTGGTGGAGAGGTCAGCCCCGTGCCCCCGCCCCCAAACACACACAGTACTCCCACAATTTTGTCCCTGCCATCCATACCCAAATCTATGCCCTTGGTCATTGTACAAATTTTCTCTGTCTTACACAAAATTCTATGATAAATAAATGAATGGTTTGTGTGGCAGTTTGATATAATCTTGCGTGAGTCTGGGCTCGCTCCCTGTAAAGCTGTCATACTTCTGCAAATAAATATTTCCTGTTCTGTGTCTCCCTGGATCCATAATCATCTTTAAGGCATAAACAGTTTAAACTAGATAAATTTCACAGGAGGCCTGGAGTCAATTTTTAATGCTAATATTATCCTTTAAACAAACATGTGTGTGTGTTTAGTTTAAGAGATCACATTCTTTTTTTTTATTAGACAAATTATTCAGTGTGAAATCAGTAGTATCAGGTAGGGAATATGTTTATGGAAAATTAAATCACAATACAATTGAGTCTGTGTGTACATTTATGTGTTTTAAGTTTACCCTGAGATTTTCTTTTCCTGAACATTTGATCTTGGTACAGACATCCATCCATCTTCAATACCACTTTTATAGCACAAGTTTGTGTTGCTTATTACACATAAACCAAATTATTTTATTCTTTCATCTCAAACCATTCTTCCCACTTTCCACCTGAAAGCAGATATTGATACAATTCGGATATTCATGCATTTTGAATTTTTACATTTATAATTGCACAGTTTTGAAGTTGTTTCTGTGCTGCTGTCTGTCATAAAATACCATATTTTAATCCCCACTTTAGATCTTCGTAGAATAGAAATGAATTCACAGAATTCAGCAGAATGAACTCCATTCGAGATTTATGACTTTTCTTTCTTTGAAAGAGAACAGGTTCGTCATCCGAGCACTTTGAATTGAACAAAGAGTGTCTACAGGGTGTATATTAACAATGTGGATCATTATTCATCCAGCAAAATACATAATCCTGAAGCATACCTCTCCTTTGTGTAATTGTGTACTTCAACTAAAAAAAACTCTGTTTCATACAGTATGACCTTCATATCTGAAGGTCAAAGGTTAACAGGAAATGCCACTCTCTCGCTTGCAGACAGAGGGCAAGGTCCCCTTGGCATGGAGTGTCACATGAGCCTAACAGGCCGGTACCTTGGAAACTCAGCTCCCTGCACACATCGCCCTTCTCACTTCACACGAGTGATCAGATGACATCCACTCTGAGAAGGACTGCATGGATTCACCTGTTTGAGAAGCAGCCAATCAGTCATCTTTATTCACCTATCAGGTTTCCACTTCATTTACTGCATACATGTCATTACCATCCATTCATTTTCTGACCGCTTATCCTGGTCAGATCCACAGGGAGGAACTTATTCCAGGAAGCACAGGGCACAAGGCTGCCTACATCTCGTACTGGATACTGTTTCATCACAGTTCAGAAACATGCACATACTGACAGACATTACTGAAAACTATGAGCAATTTTAAGGCACTTAGTAGCTAATCTGCAGGTATTTTGACAGCAGGAGGAAACCAACATGACACAGAAGAAGATACAAATTCTCTGTACACAGGCACATACGTGGCTCTGGGGGGTGGCAAGGGGTGGCGGTGGCCCCCCTAGACTGAAACCCGGCCACCTCATTGGTCACCCGTGTCGTATTTGCATTTTTGTGGTATTTTTCTTCTTGCCCAGAACAGTAGTAATGCTTGGGAACTTTGAAATTGATATATCAAATGTGTTTCATAATTCCACCACTCTCCTCAACAATGTAGAGTTATAGCATTCAGGTACCTTAAATGTTCTCTTATTTTCTAGATGCCTTATATTCATATCCAGATTTATGTGCCACCCCAAAATGCCCTTTCGTCCCACTCGGTCACCCCACTGAAAAATTTCTGGCTCAGCAACTGTATAGGCAGGAGTTGAATCACCAATCCTTCAGGTGTCAAGCAACAATATTATCCACTGAACTAGTATTATACTTCATATTTCATGACTAACACTGAAACTAATAATTACATGAATATAATTACATTTATCTGATGCTTTTATCCTATGCGACTTACAGTAGAGGGAAGGGTTGCAATTTGCGTAATTAACGCTTGGGGCATATTTTCTGTGAGCCAACAGCCTTTTGTTTGATGTCAAGACTTGCGGCATTGTCAGTGCACGAGTCCATGACTGTTTTCCCAGCATGCTTGGTGGCTTTCCCACAACAACCCTGTCTAGTGCAGTTGCTGCTGCTTGTGAGTTCACCCACCTGACTGGAGAGTTTCTGCCACAGAAAACACACATGGGGTAGGAACACAGTCATGTTAAGCCCACCAGTCCACCCGGGTGCCTGTGGAGAAGCTCATCATCACCAGGGCCGCGTTTGCAAACAGAAAGGAGCTAATATTACATAATCCAATGATTGAATGGTTCTTGGGATTCCTCCTTATACTGCTGCCCATGGGGTGATTACCGCCGCCTCAGTGATGCCATCACTACAGACTATTAGTCATATAATGACTTACTCCACCTCAAGTTTCAAAGTCTATTGTCACATGGGTGCCGAGGAACACTGTGAAATTCTTACGCAACATTGGCAGGGTAGGACAAAGAGAAGCACAGTGCAGGACAAACAGCAATTCAATAAAGGAATAAGTATCATAAAAGTAATACATGCCTGCAATATGGCCAATGGATCACTGTATAAAAGAATAAATAAGCATAAGGTACAAATAATGTGCGGGTGGAATTTTACAAATGGTAACATAATGTAACAAAATACAGTTGACCTGGACTCTTATGTGCTGTATAACTGTGTGTGTGACAGCATACACGTGCCTTGTGAGGAAGTGGAATCCTGTCCAGAGTGTGCCATCAGAGTGTACCTTCAGAGTATACCTTCAGTGTGTGAATTCAGCGTGTACCTTCAGAGTGTGCCTTCAGAGTGTGCCATCAGAGTATACCTTCAGAGTAGACCTTCAGTGTGTGAATTTTAGCGTGTACCTTCAGAGTGTGTCATCAGAGTGTACCTTCAGAGTATACCTTCAGTGTGTGAATTCAGTGTGTACCTTCAGAGTGTACTTTCAGAGTGTGAATTCAGTGTGCCTTCAGAGTGTACCTTCATAGTGTGAATTCAGAGTGTACATTCAGAGTGTGAATTCAGAGTGTGAATTCAGAGTGTGCCTTAAGAGTGTACATTCAGAGTGTACCTTCATAGTGTGAATTCAGAGTGTACCTTCAGAGTGTACATTCAGAGTGTGAATTCAGAGTGTGCCTTAAGAGTGTACATTCAGAGTGTGCCTTAAGAGTGTGCCATCAGAGTGTACCTTCAGAGTGTGAATTCAGCGTGTACCTTCAGAATGTACTTTAAGAGAGTGTATACAGAGTGTGCAATCAGAGTGTACCTTCATAGCGTACCTTCAGAGTGTACCTTCAGAATATACCTTCAGAGTGTGAATTCAGAGTCTACCTTCAGAGTATACATTCAGAGTGTGATTTCAGAGTGTACCTTTGGAGTGTACCTTCAGAGTGTGCCTTCAAAGCATGCCTTCAGAGTGTTCCTTCAGAGTGTACATTCAGAGTGTGAATTTAGAGTGTGCCTTGTGGCCTTTGCCACCTGGGATGCAACTCTGACCAGGATTAGTAGCTGGAAGACAATAGACTGCAGTCAAAGTTGAAATAACAACATTTTGTGCTGAATGCAAATGAAGTGTTTCAAAGGCTTTTACTACAGAATATCAGTTAAATACCACACAAGTAAACAAAAGTAAGTTTTAAATTAAAATAGTTCAAATGAATTAATTCAAAACAGTAATATACAGCAGTATGAAACTTGTTTCCATTCTCCTGTGTTATAGGAACTAATGAGAAAATGTGTATGTAACATATTGGTGGAACTTATGGCTGAAGGGAAATGTTAAAATTAAATTAAAAAATGAGTGTATTGAATAACAAAAGACCTGAGCACTATTCTGGTAAAGGTTCCTACTTTTTCTGCTAACAACTTTATTTTTAAGACACGTCACAAAGAACCAGTCACAATTATGGCGAGAAATGCAAACAGTTACAATATACACAGTCATTGATTTTCTGGAAAAATCCCTCTCTGTTTCTCAAAAACATTGTATGCAATAGTGGAATTTTGTTGTCCACTGGTGTTGCAAGTGAATGTTGACATTGGGATAATATTAACATTTGGGCTGAAATTCTTCCTCCTCTCCACACAGATATCGTCCCCATTTCCTTTCCTGCTGTCCCAAATCCTTTCATAAGTTTACTGGAATTGATAGCAATTTGCAGCTCATATTGTTCTCTGTAATTGCTTCATCGTGAAGGCTTCAGGCTCGCCACACTGTCCTTTCCTTTTTTGTTTACAATGAGTCAGCAGCTAGACCAAGCAGGCAAAAAAAATTGAAGAAACAATTCTCCTTTGTTTTCACACTTTGCTTTATTCAAAGAATTACAATAATTACAACTGAAAGCTAGATAAGTGGTAGAGAGCAGATACAAATGAAAAACACTGTGACTGAAGAGAATATGTATTTAAAAATGTTGCATATATAAATAAAGTAAAACATGCAAAAAATGACACACGCATATATGGTTTTATGTTTGTTTATTAACAAATATAACGCTGTAAAATGATTAATGACCATAGCTAGTAAGAATTTTGAAGAATTTATTCCTAATTTCCCTTGGTAGCATTATATATCATTATTAAATCTCATTTTAAAATATATTTACTATATCTGTAAGAAACATTAATACATATGTGCATATATATCTTTGATGACGTGTATAAATTAATTTAAGACTTTTCAGCTGGCATAGTGAAGTAAAAAATAATAATAAAAAAAAAAGAGCATGCAGAAGGTTATCAGACACAGTGAACCGTTTGGGGATTTCAGCTTGTTTTATTTTTTTTTCTGCCTACACCCCACCCACGCTTACCTCTCCACTCACTACCTCCACCCCATCACAGAATTAGCCTGTTGGTGTGCATTCACAGCCCTAGTATAAAGGGCCGGTCCGACAGAGGTGCAGCCAGCTGACTGAACTCTCTATCTCCTCTGAAGAAGCTCTGAAGCTGCACCTGGACGATCGCTCACCATGAAGCTGCTCTTCGGGACCCTGTGTGTCTGCCTGGCCTTGGCCGTGAGCTTCGGTGCTCCAACGTGAGTATCTACACTCCATCTGCTCTGGGCAGCATGCTACCTCCTCTCATTTACCACTCATATTTCTCACACCTTCTTAGCTTCTTACCTCCTTTATCCAACTCATCCATGTGCCACTTAGGAATTATATATAACATGTAGCCTGCAGTTTATCCCAGGATGCACAGTGTAAAAGGCAGAGGATGCCATTCCTCACAAGGCATAATTTACTAATCATTTTTTTTCCAAGTGTTTTTATCATAGTGCTGCTGGCTATATTGAATTTTCAATGATAAGTGCAAGTTCTGTTTCAACCCCTGTCAAGTTTCCAGGGCTAAACTTCTGAGAAGTAAAACATTAACTGTGTATGTAGAAATATTGAAAAGTTTATAGCAGACGGGTGAAAAGCGAGCGGGATGTGATGGGGTTCTCATTGTCGTGGTTCTAAGTTCTCCTCTTAATCTCTACTCAGGCATCACATTGACACTCGTACTGGTAAGTTTTACTACTAATCCATCTACTTACAAGATGACGCATTAATTATTTATCACCAATTTAGCATATTCCACGATACATACAGTATTTCCTTAAGTTATTAACTGAATTTTACAGTCACTTAAATATAATTAGTATAAACATGTATTTTATATGATCCTATGATGGCTTGTGGATAAAAAATTAATAAGATGATTAATAAGATGATCAGTCCATTGCATCATGTTACTACTTTTCTATACTTTCTTGTAATCACAAAAATTAAGCGGTCAAATAATAGGTTACAGGGTATTTTGTAACAGCCAATTCATTCAATTAAAATACTACAAAGTGTGTCAGGCATAAAAGGAGGCAGATACTCAAAATGCTGCTTACAAAACAATACATGAATGCAAAATGAATGCAAACGGCAATAAATTAAGTCTGTTGCTGTAATTCTGATTGAAGGAGAGTTTATTTTGTGTGTTATATAAAACAGGACAATGTTTAGCAGTTTATTAGTGACTGAAAATGCAGAGGAAAACAAAAAAAGGGAAAAACTTTTGTCACAAGGAGTAGATAGAGGACATAAAGGAATAAGGTGGAGGGACTGTTATTGTCCTCATCAGCAATTAGATGACATGGGTGGTGCTGGTGCTGTCAGGAGCCAAGGGCGTGGGTGGTGCTGGTGTCACCAGGAGCTGAGAGATGACATGGGTGGTGCTGGTGCTGAGGTCATGGGTACTACTGTTATTGTCAGCAGCTGTCACGATTGCTGCTATTGCTGACGCTCTTTTCCTCACTCACGCTGCTGCTAACTTTAGCGGACACCTTGTTACTTTCCACCAAATACAATTGTTTGGGAAAATGACCGAAATAATGCAGAAAAGGGCAAAATCCATCTCTGAATGAAATTTTTTAAATCAAAAGGAAGTATGTCTATCTGAAACAAATCTTTCTGAAGCAACCAAGGGCCGGACTTAACATAATGCAAGGGCAAGTGGTAGTCTGGGGCCCCAGAAACTAGGGGCCCCATGGAGAAAGCATTTCCAGAAGTTACATTTAAGGATATAACAAAATAGTGCCATGCACAGTAAATGACAGCAACATGTATGTTACTTGCGTTTTTAGGGACAGTTTTCAGGATAGACAAAGATGCCTCTGTCCTGGGTGTAATGGACTGTCCTACTTTGAGACTTCATGCTACCCAGCTTTCTGTTACCACTGGAGTCCACAGGTTGTTCACTACCAAGTGAACTGGCACAAAGTAGCCTAACAAGACGAAAATGACACAAAGATACAAGAGTAACATTATATCTCCCTTGTCTGCTATAGTACTGTAGTAGACAACTTGTACTTTGATCAGAATATTATCGATGTTCTATCATTTTAAATCCTCCCTGGGGGTCCCCATCCCTGTTAGCCTAGGCCCCCAAGAGAAATTAGTCCACCCCAGAAACAAATTATGTATCTAGCTATATCTCTCGTATAAAAATGCCTATTCATCACACTAAATTGCAATGGTAGAAGAGGAGATCTGAAGACATAACTTCTGAATCTTTCAACGGACTTGCACAATGGCATTATTTTATTCTGATTGATCATCGCAAAGGAAGGATACCTTCACAGGTATATTTTTTGTGTTTTAGCCGAAAATGGATTAGCAAGGGAGGAAATATATTAAAAAAAAAAAAAAAAAAAAAAAAGATTTAGACCTGCCTGTTTTAAGGCAGCTCAATTTTTACGTCACCTGGCTCTTAGCACCACTCAGCACCAGAGCTGACAAACTGGCCATTCTTTCTGGCCTCTAGATGGCGCTGTTTACAATATAACAATACATCTTTTATTATAATAGAGAATAGAGTACATGTGCTCTAAATGACAATAAGATTTTACTAATTATTTCAAAGTTACTTATTTTATAATTTAATCTCAAAAAACTATTGAAGTACCACCTCCTCTACCTGTATGATCCAGCCTCATCTGATCAAGGTTTGTATTGTTGCTTCATTATATTAATAACATCATCATATTCTTATGGTCATTTAGAGTGTAATAAGTGCAAAAATAATGTATGATCAGTACAAGGTCATCAAAGAAAATCCATCTCAACTTTGATCGTTTTAACCAGATCACAACTCCACGCATACTGGTGACCATGAACATCATGCTGCGAAACCTGACCGCTGTGATGGGATCGAGTTTGATGCCATTGCACCTGATGAGAATGGAACTATCCACTTTTTCAAGGGTATTTAAATAATTTAAATTAGGTTTATTTCAGTCCCTTGGAAATTATTGTTATACGTCTTGATGCTTGAGTATGATGTAAGGCCAACTTTTGTGGTTTCCATGATCATCTGACACCAGATTTCTATTATGCTACGTTAAGGTGACCAAGTATGGAAAGGCTTCAAAATGCCATCTGAGCTAGTGAACGGCACATTCCATGAGCTTGACGACCACCACCACGTGGATCATGTGGATGCCGCGTTCCGCATGCACCGTCAGGACCAGACCAAGGACCACGACCACATCTTCATCTTCATGGTACATCCATGCTCAAAACGAATCCTATTTATATGCTTGTAACAACACATTATGTAATAACGTTTTATTATGTAATAGCTCAAGAAAATGTAACTTATTTTTATGACAAAAATTACATAATTTTTTGACACACACGTTATGTAATAACTTGCGAAAAAAGTGACAAAGTTTCATTAGTGATACAATAATGATAATAATTATTATAATGATAACAATAATAGGTTCATGTTGTAATACATTATTATATTGGAATAACACCACATTATGTGATGAAAATGTTGCATTTTGATATTACCTAATATGCTTCCTCAGTTACTCACACTCAACATTTTGATGATATGCTAACAGGCTATTGTCCTTTTTCAGGTCTCAAACTTCATATTCAATATAGAACTAACGACATTCTTTAAGGTCAAATGAAAATACATCTCTAGAGTAATAAAGCACATGAAAGTTACTGAAGTATGAAAAATCTTTAATGCCACTTCTTCAGGGTGACAAGGTCTTCAGTTACTACAACCACAGCCTGGAGAAGGGTTATCCAAAAGAAATCCGTTGGGCATTTCCGGGAATCCCAAACAACCTGGACGCTGCTGTTGAGTGCCCCAAGGGCGAGTGTATTGAAGACTCTGTCATTTTCTTTAAAGGTCTGTATGTACTCACATGCTCATGACCCTTATAACTTCATTATTATAAAACGTGTTACATTAGAAAATAAACAAACTATTTTTTTTCCTATTGGAATGGATAAAATTGACCAAATAATGCAATTATGACTGCAGAATAAAGACACAGCAGAGATGATATATTTTATAAGTGTGTGATCAATTATGGCATCGTTTAAACCAACATTTTAGCATAAGAGAAATATGCTCTTTTAATGAAGTTTATTAAATGAAATGACATTAGCCTTTGGGTATTAATAAGTACTGCATGCTTTCTTTGTGTTACAGGTGAAAATGTCTACCACTTTGATGTTAATACTAAGACAGTTAAAGAGAAGGAGTGGCCCCAGCTTCCCAGGTGCACATCTGCCTTGCGGTGGCTTGAGCACTACTACTGCGTCCATGGACACAATTTCACCCGATTCAATGCGGTCACCGGCGCGGTTCCTGAAGGTTACCCCAAGGACATGCGTGGATACTTCATGACTTGCCCTGGTTTTGGTATGTTGACCAGAATCAGACTAAATACCTACCATGTTCCTCTTTGTAATATTCTTAGACAGTAATATACTCATTTTCCATCCTCTTTTACAGTACAGGGTTTTAGACAATATAACAGAGTTACAGTATAATATTGTATATAATTCAGTGGTTCTCAAAGTGTGGTCCGCGAGCGCCCTCAAGTGGTCCGCGAGGGGATTTCTGAAAAATATGTGAATTTAGTCAGTGTTTCCCAGTGTTTCTATGTCCCGACGTCACATCAGTCACTTAAGTATGAAAGTGAAAATAAACAAAGAAAAAAATCATATGAACTTTAACTAAAACTAACACATACGTGGACTATATGTTGCCCACACAACCATAGGTTTTACATGGATCTTTAAAAAAAAATGTAGTTCCAAAGAAATAGGCCTCTTTTGAAGTGTTCCTGTATATATGAGATCGTGTTTGTGGGATTTGTGTATAGGGTGGGGATCGGAGGGTAGCAGCACTTGGCTCTGGGGGGGTGGGGGGTGGGAGGTGGTCCTTGAAAAAACCTTTGGATAAATTGGTCCTTGGTCTGAAAAGGTTTGAGAAACACTGATGTAATATAATACAAGGTGACAGTCCTATTAACTGTGAGTAAAAGTGGGTATCCAAGAAAACTAGAAATCTAGCTAGTTTATATTGACAACTTGTTTACTGCCACCATACAGTAACAACATGTAGTTTTTGCTATAACTTGATCTATTTGATTTCATGGCACATTTGAGGTAAAGTCAGCCTTGCTTTGACTATGACAGTTCATACTCTGCTCTGCTATGCTCTACCTGCAGATCATGGTCATGAAAAGCATTTCAACTGCACCAATCCACAACTGGATGCCATCACCACGGACGACGCGGGCAAGGCCTACTCCTTCAAGGGTACGATTCCTATCCCCCCCCCCCCCCCCCCATCCCCAAGTCTGTCCTGTACTCTGTGCTGTAATACTACAATAAGATCGATTCGCTGACATACTTAACGAGGTGACTAAGACATAAAGGACCAAAAGCTGTTAAATAACTCCCTGGTCATGATTGACCCCCATTCAGGTGAATTGTACTTGCGTTTGGACAACCAACGTGATGGTTTGCACCCCTTCCCCATCGCTAATACCTGGAAGGAAGTCCACAGCAACGTGGATGCTGTCTTCTCCTATGACAATAAACTTTACTTCATCAAGGTTGGTTGGGGAAATTCGAACAGGGTTGACGTTGTGGTTCAGTGTGTAGAACTGTTACCTCACATGTCTTGCGTTGGCTCTTCTCTGGGTACTCCAGTTACCTCCCACAGTCCAAAAATATTCATTTAGGCTAACTGGCATCATTAGGTTGACTGTAGTGCTTAATTTTGAGTGTTTGCCCTGTGATGCCATCCAATCCAAAGCCTTTAGACAACCCTGACCAGGACAACCAGCTGGAAAACGTCCATCCAGCTATTTTCTATACCTGCACAGGGGGGTTGCAGGGGGTCTGCAGCCTATTTCTCCTTCTCCAACTCCTTGTAGGGCACCCTAACCATTGACTCATTCATGCACACTTCCAGGCAATTTGGTAACTCCAGTTAACCTGAGCATGTTTTGGGACTGTGGGGGGAAACCGGATTACTCAGATAAAACCCCACGACGACATGGGGAGAACATGTGAACTCCACATACATGGAGGTGACTAAACCAGATTCCAATCCTGATCCCAGAGGTGTGAGGCAACAGTGCTAATCACTGCACCACTGCTCTGTTGAAAGAGAGATGAACAAAATCACTGAATATGTCTTCCTTTCAATGTGTGACTTTTTACTTGGCTGTTCATTCATTAGGGTCAACAGGTTTACATATACAAATCTGGAGCACACTACACTCTCGTTGAAGGATACCCCAAGTCTCTGAAGGAAGAGCTTGGGGTTGAAGGTCCAGTGAACGCTGCCTTCGCTTGTGAAGGAAAGAGCATTGCGTATATCATTCAAGGTAATTATACCCACTTGTTATCTTATATGTACCTATATGTACATGTTATGTGTCATAGTTTATTGCCACCCTAGCCTCTAAATAGTATAGATTTTATTAGAATTTCCTATTTATTAATTTATCATGATGACATTGTTGCTAACATAAGTAAGATGAACAGTAATCAAGGATGCTTTCACTAATATTTTGTCTGTGTCTTTTGCATACTGTAGGACAAAAAATGTATTCTATGAACCTCACTACTACCCCGAGGACTATGATGAAAGATACTATCCTACCCATGACTAATGTGGGGGCCGCCACATGTGACCACCAGGGTGTAAGACTCTTTGTGGGCTCTGATTTTTACCGGTTTGACAACCCGAATAGCATCGCCGTTAACGGGACTGCTGTGCTTCCCCAGAAGACCCCCAAGAATATTCTGGGCTGTGACAATCAGGTGCCAACAATTCATTCAGGCACTCATGCATCAAATTGAATGGTTAATATGTGACATACGTGGTTCACATTGGATGACAACACTGACAAGTTTGCTAACAATGATACTAACGACAAGTGATACTGATTGTATATCTCCTTTTGATTTTTATGGAATTTTTATTTTTTTCCCACTGCAATTGTTCGACATGAATTCTCTTTTTTTCTGTAGGGAAATAAATATGTCTTATAAGTGGTCCATAATACTGCTTGGCCATTAAATGCATTTTATTGTCATTCTAGTTTTGATGTGTCTAATCACATATCGTAAAACCTTCTGATCCGTACAAAGAGGAGAATTTACTACTGTTCACTTTGATCCCTGAGATCTGACCCGTCTAACTACACATCTACAGTACATACCAGGATTTGCTGTTATTTATGTTATTATTTTACTCTAATTTGTGTAAGAAAAAGAAGGCAGTTGGTTGATTCAGTGGATATCAGTAGAGATTCACGCAGTCACAAGTTTAGCTTCAATACTTGCACTGGGTCTGTCTGAGACCCTTTTGTTCTGGTTTGTTCCTGGTTTTCTCTGGGAACACGTCCCATAGTGCAGAAACACATATTATAGGTGAACTGCTGTCTCTAAACTGTCCATAATTCAAAAGTCTATGGCTTATAATAAATCGCTTTCTGTTCAGTTTTTCATTGTATCCTGAGAGTCCAGTGACAGGCTACCACCTTAAATAAGGAGTTATGTAAGAAAGCATAGTTACACTTCTGTTGACTTCACTTTTAAACCGTCTACATTCAAAAAGAGGCCTCTTAGTGATTGGGGGTCTTAAGGAGATCCCTCTGCCCATTTAATTCCTCTTTTTGAGGTAAATGCTGTATTGCATTGTCAGTTAATTTGTAATTTTGTTGTATGCCAGCGCTGAGCTGCTAGTTTCAAAGGCGGCCTTGAATGGATTTTGGAACTTGTGCTTGTAGACCTAACCCTAACCCTAACCCTAACCCTGTTTCATAAGAAGTTTAAAACAAAGGTCTAAAAATATTAATTATTAATTACACACAACAGCATGTCAAGTTGTGAACAGGAGAGAACAGAAAACTACCTAAGTGGGAACACAATCCATGCACAGACCATAATCAGCATATTTTTGCATTATGTAGCAGCGATCTCAAAATTTAATGCAAAATACATATTGATACACATAGATGATATAACATTCAACATTTATTCATCATAATAATGATTATATTGGATTATTCATCAGTATTGCTGTGGCTCGTTAACTCTTAAGACAAAATATGAGCCAGAACTATAATGTATCTATTTAATTATTTTAACATGAAACACTTTGGCATAAACTGATGCCAGGGCCTATTTTTTCATAGAAATGTTTCACTGTTAATAACTACTTTGCATGAGAATTCGTTAGGAGTCAGTAATCCATCACAAAAACATAGGTATTTTTCCATGTCTTTGAAAATTATGCCCGTTCAGTGTTTCATTCATATTCTTGCCACAATCAATCAGTTGGGACATATGCCTTCTTCGCTTCATTAAGACAAAACAATGCTACCAAGCAGACCAGTCACAGTTCTTGCGATCTGTGACGATCTGCTGTTCGATAAAGAGTGTCCTGCTGGAACATGATTTTCATGCTGGTCTATGCTGGTTAGTGCCGGTTTGCTGCTGGGGGAACATTTCAATGATTCTTAGTACAAACAAATCCTCTTATACCTCATTCATGCACATACTTTACAAAGGACAAGCCTGTTCAGAAATGTGGCAGGCATGTTCTCTTTATTTCTCATGAAGCAGAAACAGATAAAGAGTATATATTGTACCGGGGGTATTCCACAAAGCATGATTTCTCCATCAGTCAGAATACTTAAGCCAAATGTAAGGATTGTCCAATAGGATTTTCACTTTCCTCTCTTCCTCTTGGCCAGTTTTCACTTCTGGTTTAAGTTATCCAGCTAACTGGGAAATCTTGATTTGTGGAATAGCCGTCATGGTTATTCAAATCATGCTCCTTAGGACCCAAGCACTGCTGATTTTCCAGGCTTCCTTTATCTGTGAGCTAGTATCAGAATCAGTTTTCACCCTTTTCAGTGTTCACTGCAGGGGGGTCAGCTCTAGCTAGGGGGCGATATGGTGCCAGGCGATCCCTGTGCAGGACCACAGCTCACAGCCCCGTCACTCAGGCAGCTGTAGACAGTAAACTACATCAGAGAGGCACTTGAGGAATCTTCCCTGGTCCCCTGCAAGGACTGTCCGGTTCTTATTACAAATGGGACAGTGCACCCAAATTGGGTCCCAGACGTTAAAATCCGGCCTACAGCTGCGTGCATCATACATGCACTTCTGCCGGGAGATCAGCCTTGGTGTTCCTCGTTGTCCTCCTCAGACGCTCCCAGAAGCCCCACTGTTACACACCAGCTACCAAAGGACCTCTGGCTCTCATGACGGCCTGAACACCATGTCCACTGGGATGCGCATCAACATCAACACAGCTGGTGTGCACCGAGTGCTCTCCTGCATCTCAGTTCGATATGGCCAGAGGACCAGGAGCAGGTGGTGGGTGATCAGGATGGCGGGCTGCGCAGCGAACATGTGATTATCAATTTGAGGGTGAAAGGAGGTGGTGCAGGTCTTTGCAGTGCCCAGCCGCTTGCAGACCTTGCCAAAAACCTGTGCCTCAATATATATCATGGTCCACCACCACGATGACGTCATACATAGAAATGTACAGAAAAAAACAAACACGTTTAAGGAAGCACAGATTAGCATGATAATGTTACAAACCAAGACAGCCTAACACCATCAGGAGTTTTCAGGAAGTCAGGGCGAATCTCCTGCATCCCCAGAGCCTTACCACCAAAGAGCCATTTGACTACTTCAGTGACCTCCGCCCTAGAGACAGATAGGTCCTCCTCTGAGTCTTCTAGCTCTACTTATTCTAAGGAAGGCATTTGGGATTCAAGGAGTCCTCTAAATACTTCTTCCACCGCCTGCTTATTTCCCTGTTTGAGGTCAACAGTTCTTCTGCAAACAGCGTGGGTTAAGCCGTGCACCCCCCTGCTGAGTCGCCATGGTTTTCCATGATCTCTTCAAGGTCGGCTGAAGGTCCTTCTCCATGGCTTCACCAAACGCTTCCCACACCCCAAGTTTTTGCTTCAGGCAGCTACCAAAGCCGCATCCCGCTTGACCTGCCGGTACCTCTTAGCTACTTCACTACCAAGTTCAGAGGGCCTCCTTCCTCAGCCTGACAGCTTCTCCTTAAATGCTGGTGCCCAGCACCAGGTTCGGGGATTGCTACCACGATAGGCCCAAGAACCTTATGGCGACAGCTCTGTTCAGCCACCTCAGCAATGGAATCCTGGAACACGGCCCATTCTGGCCCAATGTCCCCCGACTATCTCAGGACCCCCCGGTCCTTTGGCCATGCACAAGAGCGCACAATGCAGATGTAAGAGAATCGTTTTACCCCTAAAAACTGGTTCTGAAGCTGACAGATTGATGCATTAAATTGCCACCTTAATAATCAATTCATCATGATGCATCAGTGCATCTTTACACAGCAAGTGGTTGCTATTAAAAATATACAAATGAATAAACAAACCTTATTTTGTCAAGGAGACCCGAGTGTGATATCGAATGAAGAAAACTTCTGCATCACCTGTAAAGCCAAAGTCAGAGGAATTTTTCGATCATTTGATCACAAAGAGATATAAATATCCTAATGTAGTTAATATGTTTTATTTGCGTTGGCAAAGGTTGGATTTTCTAAAAATGTATACATGTTTATCTGTGATCATTTTCAAATGTAACCCTAAGCTTTACAGGTACAAGTGAATTCATTTTTTTATTATTTAAAGGTTGCTGGGTTCACGTTTTGGAACAGTTCAACTATTGACTAAAGTAATATGAGGAATCGACTGAATTGCACATATCAGCACTTTGCATTATTTATTTTGTTTTGGCCCTGTTCCACTGACCAACTGATCATGTTAGTCTGCAGGGGTTCATAGTCCAACTCCGTTCCCTTGGATAACACTCAACATTTTACTGCTCTGAGTCCTTGAAATTGTCACATTTTTCTGTTGTGTCCAACCTTGTTTTCTGCCATTTATACCTGTAACTTAATGCACAACAATCAAAGAACAGTGGTCAACTGCATTAGACAGAGATACCTGTGATGTTTGTCGGTAGTCCCTGCACACATGCAGTGCGGTTCAAATTTTTTCTTTTTACATTTTTGCAGCTATGTATAATAAATAATAATAGTAATAATAGGGGGAGGCATGGTGGTGCAGTGGTTAGCACTGTTGCCTCACACCTCTGGGACCTGGGTTCGAGTCTCCGCCTGGGTCACATGTGTGCGGAGTTTGCATGTTCTCCCCATGTCGTCGTGGGGTTTCCCCTGAGTACTCCAGTTTCCCCCCACAGTCCAAAGACATGCTGAGGCTGATTGGAGTTGCTAAATTGCCCATAGGTGTGCATGTGTGCGTGAATGGTGTGTGAGTGTGCCCTGCGATGGGTTGGCCCCCCATCCAGGGTTGTTCCCTGCCTCATGCCCATTGCTTCTGGGATAGGCTCCAGACCCCCCGTGACTCAGTAGGATAAGCGGTTTGGAAAATGGATGGATGGATGGATGGTAATAATACATTTTATTTAAAGCGCATTTCAAGGTAACCAAGAACACTGTACAGTAAGAGTAGAACATAAACTGAAAGACGATTTTCTTAAAAAAAGGAGCACCAGCAATTAAAATATTAAATATAAAAAAAATCTATGAAACTATGAATAAACAAATGGAATTCATTTTGCAGCTAAACATGCAACATTAAAATCATATACATTGTATATGTATCTGTAATTTTTCTAAAGGCTTTTGCATATTCAGGTTTATGTGGCATGATCATAGATAGCATTTAGCATAGATAGCATTTAGCCGAATCAGTGGACAGGTAGTCAGCCGACTATTACTAGAGAATCACTTTTTTGGGGTCAAATGAGGTCTGCAGGTTAAGCGGTCAAATGAGGTCTGAAACTCAAAATAAATTTTGCAAGCATAGACAAACGCCAATTTTGCATATACCAGAGATATTGATGCTTCTAGTCATGGGCAAGAAGGACAAATTCTTTGAAACAAGCATTTATGATAGATTGCCTTCCCCAGAGCATGTGGGTCTGCATGGGTTCACCTACCATTTGTGTAATCTGAGGGAAAGGGAATCCATATAGAACAGCATGTACGGGCTTTTTGAACTCCCCCCCGTCCCCCCCCCCCCCCCAAACACAGACGCGACAGACCACACCTGCATGTACAGTATAAAGGGCCGGTCCGACAGAGGTGCAGCCAGCTGACTCAGCTCTCTATCTCCTCTGCAGAAGCTCTGAAGCTGCACCTGGACGATCGCTCACCATGAAGCTGCTCTTCGGGACCCTGTGTGTCTGCCTGGCCTTGGCCGTGAGCCTCGGTGCTCCAATGTGAGTATCTGCACTCCATCTGCTCTGGGCAGCATGCTACCTCCTCTCATTTACCACTCATATTTCTCTCATCTTAGCTTCTTACCTCCTTTATCCAGCTCATCCATGTGCCACTTAGGAATTAGGTTCTTTGCTTTCCAAACAGCAAATTTAATTTCATGCTTATCTCTGATTCCATCCATCTGACTTCTATATTGCTTATCTGGTACTGGGTTATTGTGAGCCTCCAGTTGATTATGGGAAGCAGAGCGCACAAGGCAGGGATACCATAGAGAGGGCACCATTCCTCACTGGGCACAACTTCCCAGTCATAGATTTTTTTTCCCACGAACAGCTGTGTGTTTATCATGGAGCTGCAGCTCTGAACTTCAATTGATTTTTTCAGTGTGCTGTAACTTCTGCTTTACCCTGAGCAAAACTTCCATTAACCTTCTTATAGTTTGTATATCTGTTGAGCTGATGAGGACAAAGTAACACAGAATGCAAGCATATAAATCAAATGATTTTGCTGATACACTTATAGTAATCAATTAAATTCCTATGTTGGCATTTTCCCACTGTTTACTCCAGTGATCTGTCAAAGCACAACATATAGTCCAACTCTAAACTGTAGCGGAATAAAAGATTAGTTGTGTAGAAAAAATTTCATAGTTGGAAGAAAAGGTGAAGCATGAGCATGTGGTTATAGTTCTAAAATTAGGTTCTTATTGTTATGGTTCTAAGATCTCTTTTAATCTCTACACAGGCTACATGCTGATGCTCACGGTGGTGAGTTTTACTCCATAAACATAACTGACCATCCACTTTGTATTCACTGTAATATAATTACTAGGAAAATTTTATATATGTAGTCAAGGTTTCCAGGACCTTCATATTGCTTCTTGGTTGCATGCTTATATGGTTCTTAATGTACAAATTTAATAAGTACAAAAATAATAATGTACAAGCAGTACAAGACCAGCAAGGATAAACTATCTCAACTGTGATTGGTTCCATCAGACCATGACTCCTCCCATGCCGGTGACCATGATCATCACAAAGATGACCACCATGCAGACAACCTTGACCGCTGTGATGGGATCGAATTTGACGCCATTACTGTCGATGAAAAAGGCACCCCCTACTTCTTTAAAGGTATACTGTCCAAGGCCATTTTCCTAAAAGAAGCACCCCCTTCCTCAGCAGTACACTTCAAAAGCACATGTGTGAGCTCAGGCAGATGATGTCATCAATCAGCTGCCAGGACAAAATCTTTCTCATTGCATGCTGGGAAATGACCCAGTTACAGCTTACTGGACAATTGCTTTCAGCTTGAGGGCTGTGATTCTGATTTGAAAGCGCAAGCAGTTTAATTAGAATGGAGGTGACAAATTGATAGTGACTGCAGCTCTGTACGATAATCCTTCCAGGCGACCACCTGTGGAAGGGTTTTTATGCGCATGCTGAGCTTTCCAATGGTACATTTCATGAGCTAGACGACCAGCACCACTTGGGACATGTGGATGCCGCATTCCGAATGCACAATCCAGACCGACATAAGCACCATGACCACAGCGATGAGCACGGAGACCAATACCACGACCACGTCGTCTTCTTCCTGGTAGCAGCCTTAAGGCTAACAGAACTACGCAGCAAAATCACCTCTAACAAGTTTAATCTTTTTATTATTGATTTAATGTTATAATCATATTTATCTATTATGCTTTTTTTTTAGCTTTGGATACTGATAAATGGCTGTATTTCTGCAGGATGACAAGGTCTTCATTTATGACAACCACAGCCTGGAGAAGAACTATCCAAAGGAAATCCGGGAAGTGTTTCCGGGAATCCCAAGCCATCTTGATGCTGCTGTGGAGTGTCCCAAAGCCGAGTGTGAAACCGACTCTGTACTCTTCTTTAAAGGTTGGTATGAATACGCTTAAGATTATAATATTATGCCGTCTACCACATACTGTTATATGGAAAAATTACTTACTAGTCTGCTCTATAGCAATCTTTAAACATTTTACGCATAATATGAGAGTGTTCTGGGATGCCGTGGGTAGGTGGGGGGTGAAATCCTGTCCTAGGCACTGGAAATTTGCATGTTCTCTCTCTCTTCGTGCCACTTTTCTCCCACAATCCAAAAAAAGTCAAGTCTTTAACTCTGCTCATTGTTTGTGTGCATGTAAAATCGGCGGCAAGTCAGAGTATCTGGATGGTCAGCTTCAGCTGATGCCTGGGTCACAAACTGAGATGAAGTACCTTCCTTGTGGGTTATGTTGCAAAAGAAATGTAATAAATCTAATATAAATATGTAAGATGTACAAACAATAGATGTTAAGACATGGACAAAAGATATCTTATTAAGGCTGCCCCCTGCCTCGTACACTCTGTGAAACAGGCTCAGTCATGAAATACAGATGGATAGTAGCATATTGAAATTTGCATCAGATTAGATGTCTATACCTTTTAAAACCCGTATGAAAGCAAAGTTTTTTACTGGTATATTTATCAATTACACGATGACATTGAGAATTTTCAATTAAAGAATAACTGCCTGGGGAACATGTTTTGTGTATGCTTCTGGTAGGGGACAATGTCTACCACTTTGAGATTGAGAAAAGGGAAGCACATGAGGAGGACTGGGCTCACCTTCCCAACTGCACATCAGCTTTCCGTTGGCTGGGTCACTACTACTGTTTCCATGGACACGAGTTCACCAAGTTCAACCCAGTCACCGGAAAAGTGACGGGAAATTATCCGAAGGACGCGCGTGACTTCTTTATGAAGTGTCCCAAGTTCGGTATGTTGACCAGTTACTCAAAAAAGTTATTGCAGATTATTAATGGCTTTCTAAAATTGTAATCACTACATCTTCACAAAAAGTATCCACGTTACTAATTACTTTCAGGATTATGAACATTTCAGAAAAATCCACATTCTTGGGACGGTTTAATAATGAAACGAATAATAAATAACCGATTTCTATGAACTGCACGTAAAACGTAAACAAACCTGAAAAAAACTTACTCTGAACACTCTTGAACTGTGTGTTGGTAATGCTTATATATAAATGAGACTCCATATCAGCGTTTTATCCAAATATTCCCCGAATATTTTGTGTCTGATTTGTACATATCTACCTGTGATTATTTTATGCTCGAGCAAATTTTGACCGATACTGCTACAATCCATCGTTGAAACCAACAACGGGCGAAGTATTTATCTGAATGAGGGCGATTCCACAGTAGGAATGGGTAACATCTCCTCCTCTGCATGTGCTGCAGCAATGTTCTTAATCTCGTCCTGAGTTACCTTCACATCTCTATCTCTATTTAAAGAGGTCCGCTCTCCCCCTTCCGCCCTTAGTGTCCGCGTGCCCTGCGCGTCTTTGGCGGAGACCTGGCGCGTTTTAGATATCGCAGACAGTGACGCAAACCCGATAGCACATAAAAAAAATTAAAATAAATAAATTTTAAAAATCAAATGCAGGAAATTTAATTAATCGATATATGTGTGTTTTAAATGTATGTCATGTGTATCGCAAATAATTCTATTATAAGCAAGGCAATTGTAATATGATTACAAAATTTAAATTGCAATCCGTACATGACAGCACCGTATTACAAATGTTTCAAATATTGTAATGCGATTTTGCTGTAAAAACATTGGGGTATTTATGAAACAGAATAGGAGTTCAACATAAACTTCTGACGAACTCAACTCCTATATGATATCAGATATTAATTCTCCAAGTAGTTGCTGCCTATGCCTTAAATAGACAGGGAACATATTTTGCAGTAAAAATATTAATATTCCTATGTTGCAGCCAAGGACAGTGACCACACGGAGAGAGAGAAATGTAGCCGTGTGCACCTGGATGACATCACATCTGATGATGCAGGCAACGTCTACGCTTTCAGAGGTGAGGAGCACATATTTTTATATCTATCCAGGGCATATTCCTCACCCTGCGAAACTTAGCGCATTTGTCCCGCAGGTCATTACTATCTTCATCGTGCTCCTGACAACAACACCTGGAAAGCCCACCCCATAGATGACACCTGGAAAGAGATACACAGTGATGTGGACACAGTGTTTTCCTACAATAACAATCTTTACATGATCAAGGTGTGTGTGGTCAGGCTATTGAACAGGAAACTCTGGGAACAGCACTTGCTGGTATTGCTGTTGAGAGTTTTAATAGCTCATCCTCACGGTGTTTCTTGCAGGGCAATCAGGTCTATGTTTATAGTACAGGAGAGAAGCATACACTGCTGGACGGCTACCCAAAATCTGTGAGTGAGGAGCTCGGAATTGAAGGCCACGTGGACGTCGCCTTCGTTTGCAACGATGCACACGTTTTATACGTCATTCAAGGTAGTCCTGATAACTGTTGTGGCGCAGAGTAGTGTAGCGACGTAAAAATCACTCGCCATTAATAGTCTAACTGGCATGACTCTTTGGTAAAATCCCTTCTGCAGGAGACAAGATGCATGAGGTGGACCTACAGAACCGCCCTCGAGTGAAAGGCGTGGAGTATAAACTGCCTTTCCACCATATTGATGCAGGAACATGTGGTTCAGATGGAGTGAAGATTATGGAGGGATCCTATTTCTACCAATTTGAAAGCCCCAGGCTCATGGCCACCAGTAGGATGCTCCCTGTGCAACACACGATCTCCGTTGAACTATTTGGTTGTGATCATTAGAGTGGCGAGTTTATGTGAAGGACAGATTTCCAACAACAGGATGCTTTGAGCACCTCAGCCCAATGCACACAGTGCTGAGTGACGAGTGGTTGGCAGTTTCTCTTCTTTGATGTTCCAGCCTCCTGCCTGTAGCGTTTCCCTCACCTCTCTCTCCTGCCCATCATCAGCACTGTTCAGCCAACTTCAGGGACTTCAGAGAGGATTACTCTTTCCATGAAGTATCGACCTCTCAATTCTGTTCTTCTTCAATAAAATTTAAACATGTTACAATCCCATGTCATCTCAAATTTGGATTTTGGCTTGCTGATTTTGTTTGACGCAGCAAAGAATGAGATGGACTAAACTAAATGTCAGTTTCTAAGATGTATAGTAAACAAACCAAGAGTAAACCTGACTAAATAAGTAGGTATTGATAATGAATACACTAATAAATAAGGATAAATGCTTTTGAGGGAAAATACTGTTTTGGAGAATAACTTTATACAAAGCTTGTTAGGATTTAGTTGAAGTCCTGCAGAATTCAGGAATATTCTGCTGATATTTCATTTTGCAGTTTTTTGACTTTGTGAGACTTTGAATAGACAAACGATAGATAAAAGTGATGTCAGTAAAACTGAGGTCCTTGCCCAACAGATTAGGAAGGTCTTCAATATCTGTTTGGACAGGACTGATATTGTTGTAGGTGATTAAGGTATCTATGAACATCAACTCTATATACCAAATGTATTAAAACATGTTAAAACACGAGGAATTTACAAAATACAGGAACCTGAATGGTTGAACAAGGAAATGCAACTCTACAAACAGGTACTTAAGAACATGTACCGCATCACTTCCCCAGATTTAAATCTTTGCACCAGCCCATCTCAGGTAGAGACAAATTTAGGTTCATGAAACCATTCCAAGACTAGGATTACACAATGTGGATCAATCGTCGATGTGGAATGCGCGGGAAATTCAAATTTCGTCATTCTTGGGCATTTTCCATGCGATTTTTACGAAAAATAAAAAATAAAAAAAATTCGGGTAGGAGGCATTTCTGCGGGTCGGGCGGGGACGAGAACCAATTTTTTTTAAGTGGCCTTATAACAGGAAAAGGTGAGTTCAGAATCATCTGTTGATCTCATAAAAACTGAAAGTCGGCACATTTTCCTGGTAATCCAATATCGAAACTAAATGAGTTGTCTAAAGCCTACAGAGAAACGAAACCTTCTTGATTCCCCTCAGTTTCTGTTTTCTTGAGACCGTGAGCTCTATATCTTTCCAGCAGACATTCTGATTCCCTCAGTCCTTTTTTTGTCAGACGACATGAAACCGGCACAACTTGAAGGTAGGCATATGTTTATTCAACTTACCCCATGGATGATAATACGATATTTTTTATGATGAATGACATTCTTATTTATGTAGAGTAGCCTACAAATTATTTAACTAACTACCTACATAATAACTAAAATATGGCACAAGAGTTACACAGAAATCGCTGCCTTTAAAAAATATTTATGTAATTTCCACAGTTGGTTGTAAATTATAACCGTGTATGAATATTATTGTTTAGTACCTTCTCCTAAGGCAAGTGGCATGACTAACACCCTAAATAAGCAGTACGAGGAGAGAGTGCACCCCTGTATTGAACCCCTGTATTGATCTGAACGGTTCTAGTGTAAATACAATTAATAGTTTATAAGAGGCACCACGTACGTTGCGGGCGTGGACGATCCTGCATCAATGGAGTGACAGTGCATGATCGATTATAGTCACGTAACATTGCCTGTTGATTTTTCGGCTGCGACTGGACATTAAAATTCTACAGTTCAAAAGCACTTCCTCGTAGCAACCTTTACTGTCTATACGTTAGCGAGGACTGGCAGACGTTGTCGCATGTGCTGCAAACGAGAGCCGATGATGAGTCTGACACGAACTACTGTCTCATCTGGTGGGCGAATGGCAGCTATCAGAGAAAGACGCAGTGCTGGTGGCAGACAACGCGTCTAATGTGATCGAGTCGGAAACGTCTGATTACAGGTCACAGCATACTTGCAACGCACTGAACTACAAAAGGATTTAAGTTTTATTTTGTGAAGATTACTATTTTTTGTGAAAATGTACACCTAATTTAGAATTTCGTAGTTTGAAATAAAACCCCACTTGGTTTTCTTCTACCGCTATTATTTTTCATTTCTGGTTTCCTTTCGGTTTATATATCCAATCTTGAGTCAGTAAGCGACGATTGGCCATGTCTATACTTTTATTTGATTGGTTGCAGAAATACGAAAGCGTACCTTGTTACCTAGCAATCGCGTGGGCTGTCTGTCGCGCGCATCCATATCCACGGCTCCACCGTGACTTAAATTAACTAGACCTAATGTTAGTTTGATAAAAAGAAACCTTTTATTTATTTTGTAATTTTTTTAAATGGGGGGAGTGACCGACGAGGACGACGACAAAACAATATCGGACGAGCCACTGGCGTCAAAGAAAAAGCGATTTAAAACGTGTAACTCTAAGTCGACGACAAGAGAAAAGTTTTCTGAATGGATATGGCCCAACCAAAAAGACTTGGGGGGTTATTCCGCAAAGCAGAATTTCCCAGTTAGTCAAACGTGAAAACTGTCCATTTATTTGCTTAAGTTATATGGATAAAGAAAAAAAATGAACACTCCCCCCTCCGGTTTTCCGCCACTGGTGTTTTATGCACATCAAAAATATCAGTTAAATTTGAATGAAAAACAGCGCTGGAAAATCATGAACAAAAATAAAAAAAATAGCACCAGAGTTTTGTATTAAACACATAAATCTAAATAATAAAAAATAATACAAACTTTAAATTATCATGCTTGGAGTTTTCCGGCAGGCAGCCAAAAGGGATAAGAAATACAGTATGAAATGACAGTTAGATTGTCAAAATTCATGAAGTTAAAAGGTTGTTTATAATTTATTATAACACATATAATGTTTTCATTGCTGAAGTGAGTATACCGTCGGTCATGTCAGGGTTTTGTAATAGATTATTATTAGACAATATAGGCCTATATTCACTTGTTAAAGCAAAAAATGTGAATTTGAACTAGAAAGTGACGGCTTATTATTAACACTAAAATATTTTCTTTTATGAAGTACAATGCAGAAGAAGTACATTTGTCAAGAATTGTTTAAATATTAAAAAGGGATTCATATTTATCTGCTTGTATTCATTGATGGAAAAAGTAGCCATGTGAATTGATATAGAATACTGAGGATGCAATGCATTGTGATGCAGAGTGGAATCCAGTCATTGACTTGATAATCGCAATCCAATCAAATTGTGAGACCAGTGAAGATGCACACTGCTAATCGACTCCCTACTTGAAGCAGGATTTGATTGTTGTCATTGGGGACCAGTGTGTTGGGGAGAGCTCTCTGCTGGGAGTTTGAGTAAATGTTATAATGACAATGTGACCTTTATATCTATTTTACACAGAATCCCAGTCGCTCAATTCTGCTTCGTCAGATGACCTGGAGCCGGGCGAACTTGAAGGTAGGCTATGTTTATTTAACACATCCCACGGGTTAACATGGCATTTATAACAATGACTGCTAGGAACATTTAAATGATATTTTTAATAATGCGTAATACAAATGCTTAACTACCTAAGTAATAACCAAAGTACAGCACAAGTCTGCTAGTTTTTAGTCTGCTAAAATTTTAATTAATGATCTAATTCCCACAGTTGATTGTACAGAATAACAGTATATGGAATTTACCTTGTTTAGAAGCAGCAGCATCTCCTAAGCCATGCGGTCTGACTAACATCCTAAACGAGCTCTATGAGGAGAAAGTACGCCCCTGTATCGACCTGATCGACTCTCTGCGCTCACTGGGCGTGGAGCAGGATTTGGCTCTGCCAGCTATTGCCGTTATCGGGGACCAGAGCTCGGGGAAGAGCTCCGTGCTGGAGGCTCTGTCTGGAGTGGCGCTGCCAAGGGGGAGCGGTAAGTGCCGTAACCCACAAGCCCCGATGGAATCTGTCTCTCTCACCCATGTGGGAAATCTGTGCAGTGTGGCATGTGCAGAAGTAAATTTGCAGACAGCTTCAGCTTTACACATAACTATTTGTGCACCAGCTGAAGGCTGAACTGTACTTTGTCTTACCTGCTTAATGATTGGCAATTTAAAAAGCTGTTGATGACTTAGAACCAACTCAGACAAGTTATCAATCTAATTCATATCAGAAGGGGAATTAACAAATGGCTTCCCTTATATTCTATTTAATATGAGGGTTACTTTAATTTGTTTTATTGTTGTCGAAATTACTTATGCAAAATAATTTGAGGTTCCATGAAACCGAGTCTTTTGTTGAAGAGACATGTAATTACCTTTATTTGTCAGGAATTGTGACACGATGTCCTCTGGAACTGAAGTTGAAGAAAATAAAAGCAGAGGATGAATGGTATGGTAAAATAAAATACAAATTAGAGGAAAAGACAATTAAGGATCCCTCTGAAGTGGAGAAGTTTATTCGAAAAGGTAAGATATCCCTTTATCTGGACTGTCAGTATGTTCTTTTGTGCATGTCATATGAAGACATAGTGTAATATTCTCTTCAGTTTACTTTAGGCAATCGATAACTATCATATTGATTATACAATGATTAAAAAATGATTATAAAATGATCTCTTGTCATCCATCCTTCCGTCCGTCCGTCCATCCATCCATCCAACCATTTATTCTGGTCTTGATTGCAGGGACATCTGTCATTAACTAAATAATAAATGAAGATTATAATTTAAAATAAATGTTAGTGTTGATGATACCTACTCAGGATTGTATTTTTATATATTGTTAACATCTTTATTGAACAGCCCAAGATGAGATTGCAGGTGTTGGTGTGGGTATCTCTCAAGAACTAATAAGTCTGGAGATCTCTTCCCCTGATGTTCCTGACCTCACGCTCATCGACTTGCCAGGAATTGCCCGAGTTGCTGTGAAGGGTCAACCTGAGAACATTGGGGAACAAGTGAGGTCTCCCCTTGTCTAAGAATTCTAAAGTATCTTTTTAATGCCACATTGAGTGTAAAAGTTTTGAACGAATCAAAGTCAGTGTGTCATATGTCTTCAGTGTAAGCATTGTACTGATGTGTGTGATGTTGCTTTAGATCAAGAACCTGATAAAGAAGTTCATCACAAAGCAGGAGACAATTAATCTGGTTGTGGTGCCATGCAATGTTGACATAGCAACAACCGAAGCCTTAAAAATGGCACAAGAAGTGGACCCTCATGGTGAACGGACTCTAGGTATGCTAATTGTATTTCCAGGGCTTTGGGGAATACATTAGCACTGGTCCACCAATGCCGTCTCTGCCTCAGACACTTTGATATGTGAACAAATAAGTCAAACACCCTTTGAGGGATATTTTTCAAACTTTGCATTGGATTTGTAGGGCTGAGAAACTAAAACTGATTACATTTTAAAACAAATTGTACCAATAAAATTGAAACAATAAAATTGAAGCAGGGCCGCAAAGAGATAGCTGACATATCTCTTGAATGAAAAGGGCAGTTTTGACATTTGATACTGTTAAGATGATAATTCCAAAAATTTTTGCAGGATCTTTTTTATACTTTGCAGAGACAGCCTATGGGTGCTGACATATGTATAATAACTATGATTAATAGATAATTATAAACATGTTATAAAAACATCCATCCATCCATCCATTTTCCAAACCGCTTATCCTACTGGGCCGCGGGGTGTCCGTAGCCTATCCCGGGAGCAATGGGCACGAGGCAGGGAACAACCCAGGATGGGGGGCCAGCCCATCGCAGGGTACACTCACACACCATTCACTCATGCATGCACACCTATGGGCAATTTAGCAACTCCAATTAGCCTCAGCATGTCTTTGGACTGTGGGGGGAAACCGGAGTACCCGGAGGAAACCCCACGACGACATGGGGAGAACATGCAAACTCCACAAACATGTGACCCAGGCGGAGACTCGAACCTGTGTCCCAAAGGTGTGAGGCAACAGTGCTAACCACTGCACCACCAAGCCGCCCCCTACATAATGACTACTGCAGCTTTTTTCAACTTTACCTTGTCCTGAACTTGACCAGTTTGCATTTCTCCAATTTGGACAGGCATCCTGACAAAGCCAGATCTGGTGGACAAAGGCACAGAAGAGACAGTTGTGCAAATCATCCTCAATGAGGTCATTAGCCTTGCAAAGGGCTACATGATTGTCAAGTGCAGGGGACAGAAGGATATTATAGACAGGGTGTCACTTACTGAAGCACTTGACAAAGAAAAAGACTTTTTTGAAGGACACAGCCACTTCGGGTAATACTGTGTTTTTCTGTTATTTCAGATTTATGTTTAAACCAAAAGCATTATAGGTAGAAAGTGCTTTGACATATTGTGATATTTTTTAGCGCCCTCTTTAAGGAAGGCTATGCCAGCATTCCACATCTGGCTGAGAAGCTGACTCTGGAGCTTGTGCAGCACATTGAGGTAAAGACACGCTGTGATGAACTTGAATGATGGCAGTGATGCATCTTTTAGTCTTTGAGGTGCTAAGTTGACCTTGAAGGAGCACTTTTCACATGCTGCTGCAAGAGCTCCCACTGTCTGAGCCTGTTGAGGAACAACGCAAAGTAATTTCATCGCTGTTTCTCTTTAGAAATCCCTGCCCCGACTGGAGGATCAGATCCAGAGAAAAATAGCTTATCTAGAAAAAGAGCTAGAAAGGTATGGAAGAGGATCTCCCACAGACGCAGCAGACAGGAAGATGTTTTTGATTGATGTGAGTGACAAATGACATTAACAGATCCACAACTCTGCAATGTTAACCTCAACCAAACAGTTGTTGTTAGGAGAAAACTAATTTTGTCTTTACACCTTTAAGCCAAAAATTATGACCACGTTAAGCAAATAATGTTGTTTTTCTTGTAAAAAAGGGTGTGTATCAAGGTCTGGGATATATGAGACAGTAACCTAACATTTGGTGGTTGTAGTTGATGTGTTGAATGCAGAGGAAAAGGGCTGGGGTGAGAACCTTAGTGACTTTGATATGGGCCAGATCATAATGGCTAGATGACTGGGTCAGAGCATCTCCGAAATGGCACAGCTTGTGAGGTGCTCATGGTCAGCCGTGGTGAGTACCTCCTGAGGTACGAGGATGGAATAACCACACTTCACCGACTGGGTGTTGCGTGGCCAAGAGTTGTAAATGAAAGATATGAACGAAACTATCGCATCTGGTCACATCCAAATCACGTATAGTTTTAATGATGGTGACAGGAGTAATGTGTAACGACACGCAGAACACTGAGCTCTGCTCCGCATAGGGCTACATAACTGTAGGCCAGTCTGAGTGCCCATGCCTATCCCTGTCAACTGCCAAAAGCACCTACAAAGGGCATGGATGCATCAGAACTGGACCTTGGTACAATGGAAGAAGGCCGCCTGGTCCAATGAATCCTGTTTTCGGTTGCATCATGTGGACGGCCGGATACATGTCAAGTGTCTCTAAGGAGGCATTTGACCGACAAGCCAATCCACAGCTACGCAGCCTCATATACAGTATAGCTCAATGCACTGTGTATGCATGACACATTACTTCCATGACCATTGTTAAATTTATCTGTTGTTTGTACCACAGCAGAACTTGCTATGTAGCAGACAGGATGGCCTTCATTTACATCACACAGTGATGAGTTTGGCCGCCCCCCGACAGCACCTTTCCCTCCTCAGACCTCTTTCAGTGGCTACTCACCATGGCCGACCATGATCGTTCCTCAAGCCATGCTGTTTTGGAGATGCTCTGATCCAGTCACCTGGACAAAACAATTTCACCCTTATCAAAGTCACTCAGATCTTTGCTCTGCCACTTTCTTTTGGATTCAACGCGTTAACTATAAGTACAGACGGTTGGGTACCATCTAATATATCCCAGACCTTGACATGTACTGATAGTCAATGTTTTTCACGTCATGTGGGGGTGATCATAATGTTTTGGCTTATCTGTGTATATTTTAATTTGAATTTGTTATTTAACTGATTTTAGAGTTTCACTAAATGGTATTAAAGTAAAAATTTCAGCTTTATAATGAATAGCATGGTCTGTAAATTGTTTTACATCTGAAAGACCATATATTTTGAGAGCAAACATCAGTGCTCATGACAACATTGACTCCACTCCAAAAACAAACAGAAAGTGACCGAATTCACACAAGCCATTTTCAACCTGGCCACCGGTGAAGAGCTGAAGCATGGAAATAAAGCTAGTCTCTTATCTGTACTGAGAGATCAGTTTGAGAAGTGGAAAAAAATCCTTGATGAATCTGGATCAAAATGTGAGTATCAAATGGACTATTAGCATCGTGATCCTATTCGCTAGACATTTAGTTCAGTGATCCAATGATCCTTTAATATGCAACATAGTCAGTAACAGAGTTATTTATAATGCAGATTTTTTTGCACACACACACACACACACATTATATATATAAAAGATGAATATCTTCCTTAGTGCTGATAGAGCGAGAGATTAAGGGCCTTGCTCAAGGACCCAACAGAGTAGAATCTCTCTTGGCTTTTACGGGATTCAAACAGGCAACCTTCTGATTGCCGGCACAGGCTAGGGATCTGTGAGGAGGTACGATTGCCGGCAATCGGCAGAGATCCCCTGCCTCAGAGCCACCACTCTGCCACAAGTCCACCAGTTCTTAGTACTGACAGCAAGCAAATAAATTACATGATTATACTATAGTCAGTACATGAATAATTTACTTTTCCATTTTTCCTACAGTCAACCAGAAGATTGAGAATGAAACATATGAGTATGAACAGAATTACAGGGGCAGAGAACTTCCTGGCTTTGTCAACTACAAGACATTTGAGATGATAATGAAGGAGCAGATCAGCCAGCTGGAGGAGCCTGCTGTAAAGAAGCTTAAAGAAATTTCAGGTGAAAATCAAGAGAAACAGACTCAGAATAAGACTTCATATTCTATAAAAGCAATGGGATATTAAATTATCATAATATTTATTCTATGTTACAGATATAGTGAGGAAAGCATTTATACAACTTTCACAAGAGAGCTTGATTGGATACCCAAACCTCCAGAAAACTGCCAAGGTATATACTTAAATGAGTCTGTCATCTTTTAAGCAACTCCAGAATACTAGAATGCTGAATGACAGAATCATCAAATGCGGAATCACTGTGTGATGCCATAATAACAATGATCTCTATTTCCATGCAGGCTAAAATTGAATTCATAAAGAAGAACAAAGACACTGCGGCAGAGTCTATACTAAGGACTCACTTCAAAATGGAGATGGTAGTGTACACCCAGGACAGCACTTACTCTCACAGCCTGAAGAGAATGAAGGGGGAGGATGGGAATGTGGTGAATGGTTTTGGGTTTAAAAGCCAGAATTGTAGCGAACGTACTACGTTACAGGAGATGGCCATGCACATCAAGTCTTACTATTGGGTAAGTCCCTTCCCTGTAAGCATTGTGGTGATTTTATAAATGTATTTATATTTGTGTTACTGCTTTTTTGTACAATGAAAATTTTGTTGGCCATAACTGGTCCAGAATTATTATCCCCCTCCCCAGCAGCAGTATGTCGTTTGTTCTAAGATTCAGATTTCAGTTCCCCTTATGCTACATAGTACATCTGTAGGAAGGAGGCCTGGTGAATGAAACATGGGGGTAAAAGTTACATGCAGTCTGATGACAGAGTACTTTCTCTCCGCCTCAATACTAATGTTTGCCATTTTAAGATGTCACCCCTCAGATTTAATCCTATACAGTTTGATTCTATACGGCTGGTTTGCCAAAATGTGTGGAATGCAGTAAGGACATATCCATGTTAGTACAAGCACTCTTTTCAGTCTCTGAAGGAATGAAAGGGTATTGTTCAGATCGTAGCCTTCATCTTTAGTTTTAAATATCTACAAGTGCATTAATATTTTGTTTAGCCAGAGAGCTTTGAGCATGAGTGTTTTTTGAACAAATAAGAATAATATTAACTGAACTTCCTTCCAGATCGCTAGTCAGCGCCTGGCTGACCAGATCCCATTGGTTGTACGCTATGAGATCCTGCAGGAGGCAGCTAGGCAGCTACAGCGGGAGATGATTGAGCTGCTGCAAAACAAGGACAGTGTGGATGACCTGCTGAAGGAGGACTATGACATCGGCACCAAGAGGAAGAACCTGATCTCCAGGCTCAGTCGCCTAAAGCAAGCACAAAACCATCTGCTGTTTTTTAGGCTGTAGGTCGTTCTTAGTGGAAGAACCTCATCATGATAGGTTTGATTTTTTGTACATTAAGATTTATTATTTGTAAATCAAGTTTATTATTTAAAGATCAAATATTATATAAGGTTAGACTATAGTAATTTAGGTGGTTTATGTAGGGATGGTAGGGTCACATGTCTCTGTAAACCTAGCATACTGATGAAAAACAAATGACAAATAGGAAAAACAAATAGATACGTTTTGTTTGTGTCGAGAGATTTTTGGGAGTGAAATGTTCTTCAGTGAATGCATTTAATTTAAATTTCTGTATCCCTTTTGGTATAACTAAGCAACTAAAAGTCAGAACTTATATGCTTTCTTTTGCTATGGTGTCAATATCCCCCACTAAATACTGTTAAATACTTCATGTGTTAATATACACAGGTGTTGACGTTTATAAAATAGTACAATACAATACTGGTGTAAAAACATTAGAAAGTATTTAGGCATTACAGAAAAAAGAGGGATTTTTCACCCCAAACGTGACCAGTAGAGGGCACTCACAGACCTACATAAACATTACCTCAATGTAGAGCTCTGCGCGAGACTGTTTTTTAAATCCTACTCCCGCTGAATTTCTGACCATTACCGCCCGCTCCTGTTATCTATCTGTCACTCTCGCCCGTTCCCGCAATATTTCTGTCCAATCCCGCCCGCACCCGCATATCCATTGACGGATATACTGTATGATGAAATAAGTTTATATGCATTAAATATCTTAATTCAATGGAACAAGAACTAAATAAAGAAAACAAATTCAACAAAAATCTCTCAACTTTGAATCGCAAATGTAAACTGAGCCCAAAAACTAATCAGATGTGCAAATATCTGCAGTTATTTAAAAAAAACAATCCATACAACAAATGTTTAAATATCACATTATTATAAACAAACAAGAGCAGCTTAAAAACAGAAAAGAACCCTGAACCTTATTTCAAAGAACTACATTTAAACTAGCTGAACATCACAATCTAATACAATGGCTCAGAACAAACAGGAATATATAACACAAAATAAATGACATCATTTGCATTCTCCATCCTGCCAAAAATCTTGGGACCCGATGTCTATTTTCAGCCGCCCGGTCCCGTCCGCGGAACCTTAAAACCGCCCGCTCCCGCGAGATTTCCGTTGGGTCCCGCGGGATCCCAGTCCCAATGCTGGGCTCTATCTCAGAGTTATACACCGTATCTCAGTTTGGAGTGCAACAGGAGAAATAGCTTCAGAATGAGCAGCATAGATATGTGACCTGTAAAAACTGAAATTAAGTGTGCGGGCGTTTGAAATAACAGGTGTGGCTTAGAATGTGTGTTTTATTAGTTACAAGTCTTAAACAATGGAATGCTGTTTATGGTGTACTCTAGACTTGAGCTATGTGTTGTGTTGACTGTAACCCACCCTTGACCCAGATCAGGGATGGATGGATGGATGGATGGACATCTTATATTATATGACTGTATAGTGTATGTGTCATATGATTTAAGATATAAATTCTCACTCTATAAGTAGGCCGGGTTATGACTAAATAAACAAGGGATTTACATGATTTTGCTCAAGTTCTGAAAACGTTATAAAAATATAAATTATTAACATGCTAAAAACAATGGCCGCTCTTGTTATGGGTCTACAGCTTTTCAATCTTAAATATTATGAGAACAGGCATGCAAAACTCAGGGGAGGAGACGCAAGCACATAGGTCGACATTTGGGTAAGACTACTGGGAAATGACACATACCTGTACCTCTTACCGACGAAACCGCCTAAACTGGTTAAATAAAACTGCCAATTAACATATAAGATCTACCTGCTAATCAAGAAATTCGCGTTTATTAAAGGTGCTGTAGCCTACTAGAGACAAGCAGCGCACACACAAGGAAAGCCGACAACTTTCACCACGGTAAAACACTGTATTCAGGACTTACACCACAAAGGGACAAAACTTACCAAAATCAACAAATACACATATTAAAGCATGTGTGTTTTCATGGTAAACCGAATTCGAAAGTATAAGGCAGAAAATATGTCAATTATTATTAAAGCCTCATTATGTCGCCTCGAACTCATCTGGCGTCACGCAAGAAAATCTCACGGCAAATCTATATTATTCCATTATAAACCTATAATGAGCCACATCCAAAGCGTTGAAGTAGTTAGCAAACCCTCCAGACTATCTACAAGGTAATAAACTCGTACATACATTTAGGCTAAATGTGTTGCAGACGAATTGAAAACTCACTCCGTGGTAACTTTATTATGCTTTAATCTTATTATGCTTTCATTTAGGCTACTATTCCTCATCAAATAGAGAAGGAAGGAAATAAATAATGAGCGCATAGCTGTCAGGTAGTGTACCTCCCTTTACGAAATACTCTGAAGGCGGGAGCATAGCTAATGAGTTGCCCAGAAACGAAACCCAGGCAGATTCTGATTCTGCTCTCTTTCCGTTTTCTTGAGTGAGAGCCCTTCACGTGTTTTCTACATACACTGTCCAGCTCCGTCACTCCACCGGGAGAACCTGAAGGTAGGTCTACGTTTAATCAATGCCTCAATCGATGTCTTCTAAAGATGTTTTTGATTTTTTTTACAATTATTATTTCATTGTTATTCCGAAGGGCAATTAAATTTGATTTTTCATACAGAATGCAAATTCTTAGCAGCAACATTTATTATTAACGGTATAACTCGATCTAATATAAGATGTATCATGAATTGCTGTTGCTCACCATGAATTAATGATAAGGTCACTGCGGCTTTATGTGATTCCACTTAAACTAGGTTATCAGTAACGGTTAACAATTACTTCATACATTAATTGATATGATACAGCTGATTGTGCATGAAGAACGCATGTGAAAATGACGTCGTCTCGAAACAGAAGCACCTCTTAAGGCAAGCAGCATGGTTAACACCTTAAAGGAACACTATAAGGAGTCAGTGCGATCCCTTTATTGATCTGATCAACTCCCTGCGTTCACGGTGCAGGATTTGCCTCTGCCAGTTATTGTTTTATTGCACTCTAAATAGTAATAATTATCTCAAACTAAATACATTTGTTAACTTTACTTAAGCTTAAGTTTTTGCCATTCTTAATAGATTTTTTTCTAGTTTCCGTTACACAGTTCACTCATTATTTTAGAGCAAGGCTATTTTAATCATGGTCCTCAAGGCCCGAGAACTGCTGATTTTCCATCCTTCCTTTACCTGTGAGTCAGGTGTCAAAATCAGTGATTATTAAACTATCTACTTGGGAGAACTGAAAACAAGGCTGGGATGTGGAATAGAGGGCCGGATTTGAATGAGGGGGGTTTGGCGTAAAGTTCACCTTAAATAATCATGTATAGGGGGGTTTCAACAGTATTATGCAATTGTCTCACACCTAAATGTTAGTGCATTGTCAGTGATGGTCAAGGGCTTAACTTTGAGATTGAACACTGGGAGGTCCCCATCCATTCATCATGACAATATGATGATTTTTAAAAATTTTTTTGGGAGGGGGGGGCCGTTGTATCGGCAGGTTCTAATTAGTGGAGTGGGGGGGTTACAACCCCCTATCCTCCCATAATTTATGCCCATGGTCATAGTAATGAGTGTGAACACCAGCAAGTAGGTCTCTATTGTCACATCAGTCATATTCAGTACATTGCCTACAGTGACACAAAATAATGCTATATAAAATGTCATTAAAAAGCCATGTAAATGAAATAAAAGAAAAAAAAAAGATTTATAGATATAGTTGAATGTGAACCATGCACACAAAGCAAAATGGTTGTGAGCTTCTCCATTGTCATTCGGGGATAACAGCAATTGTCTGGTTTTTCAAACATTGTGGGTAACACAAACAAATTAAAGCAAATAAAAGTCTGGAGGTCTAATTTCTTTATTTCTGACTGTGTTCAAGAATTGCGGAGGAAAAAGTATGGAGGAAACATCTCTTTGTATTCAGGATTAAATAAATATCATGCTTATTATTAATAATTTATTACTAATATACTGTTTATCATTATCTTATTTTCATTATGTAATGGCAACGTTAACCAATCACATTGCTCTGTGCTGTAATTTTAACACTATTGCTGTGCCTGTCATTACAACAAATCCGGTTTGATTACATGTAGGCCTTAGTGAATGTGTTGCTGAACAATATATTTTATCCTTGTATGTGCGACAGAACGCCCAACCCTTAGGAATGTGACAGAAGTGCGCAGGTGGTATACACAAGGTACTGCACACCAAACCGGAAACTAAGCACCAACAGGGCAGTTGACAGCCTTCGCTTGGTGTGGATGGTAGTGTGACGTGACTGTCCACCTTCTGCAAGACACCGGAAGGCTTTACCACACAGCCTTAACTGGCTTTTAAGCTAATCAAGTCATAATATTATAAGTGAAACAAAAAGAGCGTTACAGTGGGAACGGCCAGAAGACGTTTCACTGACCAGCTGCTGTGCCGTCATCCACCTCAGTACAGGTGAGATGCCAGTCGCCTAGATTGTGCAGGACATGTCAGTTTACTGTATTATGGGGCAGGACAGAGAGTGACACTGCTGAGTCAGGAGTAATAACCTTGAAGGTCATGTTTCCCAATAACAAGTTACATTGGAGTACTTCACTTGCATTTAGATTGATTCCATTGATTTTTAACCTAAAAACATTTGTTATAAATACAGTGGACCTGTAAGCAGTGTATTTTTTCCATGATCTTCATGGTTCCATGAGAATTTAAGTGTGACGGTCGCTCGGCGGGCAGGAAGGCAGCGAAGCCGTGGAGTCAGGAATGGAGTTTTATTCCAGACAGGGCAGAGTACAGCACATCAAACGACATTAATGACAGACCTGGGGAGTACGGACTTGGACGCGGACTAAATACACCAGACAAGCTGAAATAACAGGGTACAGCTGGGCACAATCGGGGAAACACACGTGGATGATCAGGGGGCGTGGCTTACACACGAGGACTGGACGTTCCGGTCATGACATTATGTCCTTATCATGTATGCTTAAGCTGCCCTCGGTCTTTCACAGTCACTAGGTTGTGTGAGCTAAATGGTCTTTTCCCTTTATCCTTCTGCAAAGTGAAAGGCAAAGTGTTTGTGACACTGAAATGTTATATATTACAGTGAATGACCATCTGGAGTGGGTGTTAAACTGATTCATATTTATTATTTTTTTAGGACATGGAATGTTATACAGTGAGATTTATAATAAATAAACAGAACATACGCAAAATATCCCTGGATAAAAAACCAGACACACTTGAGGAACTGAAGATAATACTCAGAGACAAATTCAATCTGGAACATGATTTCAATTTAATGTATGAAGATCCAGAGTTCAATAATGCGCTCTGCAACCTGGACGACATAGCAGCTTTACCAGCACGAAGAGCTACATTGAAGCTCATTTCATTATTGCCCATGACATCTAGCCCTCCTTCCTCCACTCCTAGCTTGTCTGATGATACAGAGATTCTGTCTTCACCCACTCCAACCAGACGAGAGAAATGGCCGGAGTTTTTTGACGTCCCCAACTTTTCTGTGGATGTGGAATGCAGATTGAGACAGGCAAACCTTGCCTTCACAAGAGACAAGATATACGCCAATATAACAAGGGACATGAAGCACAGAATACTGGAAAAGCTTGCTGAACAGATGTACAAATTTGATGCCTACCCAGATGACGAGCGAATCCATTCCGTGGCATTAGCACTTATAAGCAAACACCCCTGCCTCACTGAACCAGGCTCACCAAATGGATGCTCTGGCTGGAAAAACAGCTTAAAATTCAAAATGGGGAACTACCGCACTAAAATGAGAAGGGCAGGGTGTGTAGACGTTTGTATAAATGGAGGCAAACAACGTGTTCCAGGAATGCTATCAAAATGCCTCAAGAGGCCAAAGAGGTTTGAGGTGAATTATTTACCGGGTCTCCCAGATGGGCAGAATGAAGAGAGCCTGGAGGTTGAGAGGAAGGCCCTGGCTGAAGAAATGAGAAAAAAGATCTGCAGTGCAACTGCCATTGCATCAAAGATGGAGCAGACCTTCCCAGTGCGTAGACGGGAGATTGTGGAGACTGGATCCCCAGTGCAGACAGTGATGGAGAGGTGGCCAGCTCTTTTCACAGAAAAACAAGTAAGCATGGGATGTTTATAAACCTGTTCATTGTCATTTCTCTGTGAGTTGTACAGTACATTCATGGTGTTTTATGTCCTCATTTTTGTAGGTGTATGCGGAATTTAACAGGATAGCCACCACAAACCTGCGGACTGACTTTTTTGATGCCTTGGACCGATACACACCACGCCTCATCACAATCTTGAAGTCTAAGAGAGGAAATGTTGGGCAGACATTGACTGAGTTACTGAAACAAATTAATGTTGGGGTTAGTCAATTTTACTTTTGTTTTATGTTTTATTTAAAGGGAAAGTTTACCTAAACAGCCCTGAACATTCAAACTAAAAATTGTCGTCATGTTTACTTTCCAGGGCTATAATGTAAATATTGCTATTTCTTGATCTTAAATTGTCCTTATTCCTTAGAAGCCAGATGTTACAGCAATGAGGTCCCTTGTTCTGAAAGGCCTCCCTGTTCTACTTGGTGATGATCCCGATGACTTTTACAAGACCTGCTTTGTAAGTTCTGATGTAATTAAAGCCCTGCTTAAGAGTAAGTTTGCAGTTGTGAATTTATAGTTACCATGAAAATTATCAATATTGGGGAAAAAGAGGAAAAACTAGTTTTCCTAGGCAAAGAAATTCAGGTTAAAACATGACACTAAAGTACAGACCATTAGTGTTTATTTCAGTTTAAGCTTTTTATCAGTTTTTATCACGACCATGATGGGAGAAGGATGATGTTTCAGGTCCAGAAAGTAAAAATCCAGACCAAGATTTTGTTTCAACCAACCAGTTGAGTAAGCTGCTCTGACTCCTTATACTCAACTGGTTGGTTGAAGCAAAATCTTGGTCTGGATTTTTACCTTCTGGACCTGGAATGTCCACCTCTGTTACACAGAAAGCATTAGATAAAACAAAATCAGCACTCAAGTAACAGCAGGCGAGTTTACTCGTTTAGTTTCAAGCTCTGGTGACTGACGTCACATCGGAATCCCCTGACAATCGTATTTCTGAACAAAGCATGGCAACCTACTGTAGGGTGTTCTATGACTTCCGTGTCACACACAGGATAATCACAACAACCTTTGTGGTTTATATTTACTGCGGATGGAAACAGGAACTGCTTGATGAATGTGACATAATGGCCGCCAAACAGCATAGAGATATTGGCAGCACCTGAGTCGTGGGTAAGGTTGTCGACAGTGTCTGCAGTGAGGCAAACATTGATTGGTCATTGGCCAAATGAAAAAGTGCACAGGAAGACTCTCCATACTCAGATATATTAGTTAGCAATAGGTACTGTGTAGTTACATCAGTGAAACCCAGAGACAAAAAGGGAAAGACAAACTTGCACTGTTCTCGCCATGGTACTTAAACTGGAAACAGTCTACTTTCACTAGATGTTTACCTGTTTGGAGGGTGTGAGGGTGAAGCTATGCAATTGTGATGCATAAGGCAGCGAGAAGTATGAATGGCAAAAGAGACAGCTGTGTTTGCAGTAGGATTAAACAAGCCCGTAGACCTACAATTCCCACTCAGTCAGGTGTTATGTCATACTCTCTTTAAATCAGTACAATGTAGCTGGTAACAAGGAATGAGGCGGGGTGTGACACAAAAAGTATACTTTTGTTTACATCAGAATGGTGGCCATCATGGCTGGATCACATGTTTACCGTGTCCAGTGTGAAACATAATATTATATTGGTGGTTTTCTCTAGGATTCAGAGAATGAAGAGGCCTTCGGACAGATGTCTGTCGGGTTGCTAACTTCAGTCAGAGAAGATGCACCTCGATGCTCCCCTAATCTGCTCCACCTTGATGCGCTCTCGATGGCAATCGTCATCGAGGGAAGGATCGTAATGAGTGATCTCCTCAACCTTCCACAAGCACTTTGTCTCCTGTTTGGGTTGTTGTATTCTTTGCACTTAGAGTATCCCAAGTCCATGAAAAATACTTTCAGCTTCATTCAAAAAGTAATGCTTGGCTTGGGAGAGAACAAGCTTTCACCGAAACTGCAAACACTAAAAAATCTCTTGTTGAGTTAGATTTTCATGATGTTATGGCTACCTGATTTACAAATGTAACAAAAACCATGATTCTATTTTCATTGTGGTGTACCAGGGAGGTACAAGTAGTTCTGTAATTCAAAATGTGTCATTAATGGTTTGTTTAAATGGTTTCAAACTATGTGCAATGTCTGACTATGCATTTTGCTATATCTTGTTCTTTTTTTTGATACCACGAGGGACTATATGATGTTGCAGGCTTATTTTCATGTGACGGCAATGTGACAAAAGTAAGCAAAGGACAGATTTTATTTGGTGCATAGACAAAACTGAAATTGTATAAATAATTTCAGGAAAGTGGAAATTCAAAGTCCATTATATTGCTCATCTTTATTTAAATTTTGTCTTTTTCTTTTATATTGGGTCCCATGCTGTTGGCTGCAAACTGCTATGGGGAAAATAAACTGAGTTTTATGCAACAGCCTCACTGTTTTGATGCTTGGTTTCAGCTGAAATGTTTTAGGAATATGAAATCTGTTTAGTATGTAGCACTGAAATGAGAAAAGTTTACTTGGTTTACACTGTTTTACCAAGTATTTCTGATTTCCAGTTTGAGTGACTTAAACTAGAAAGTCTGAGTAATAGTTATTACTACTTATTACCAGGGGGGAGCGGTAAGTGCCGTAACCCTCTAGCCCAAACACAGTGTGGCATATGCAGAAGTAAATCAAGATAATAAAGCAGCATTTTGTGTATGAAAAGCATTTTCATAACACAACAACATATAACAACAAACCACACTTTCCAACAACAACCGAAAGGTAACTTAGCTTACTGGTCTGAAATAAACGTCAATAATATTTATGCTTAACGTTAAACACTGTTTATATTCATATAGTGAAGTATGTCACTTAATTCTTTAGATTATATACAGAACATTCTACAGAATATTCAAAAATTGTAATAGAAAAGTTCAATGTCAAAATATTAGATTATATAACTGTAATTGTTCGACTACAGTTTAGGCCCCATGGAAACTATATTTTTCTGTGCATATATAAGTCACAATGCAATGGTGCACATATGGGATCATTTCCTGATTAGTAATGTCCCGGAAATGTTAGTTATTTTTCTCGTACCTGTAAGCTGCACACAGGTATTCACGTCAGTGTCATTCAGTACATAACGCATTATATATTTATTAATCCATTAGTTTTACTTACCAGCGTTTGGAATAATCATATTGGACCAAAATCAAACTCTACATCAATTACACCGCAAAACCAATCATATGATTGTTAGTTTATTGAGAAGCCGTTATCGAGTACGACCTGAGTGGATAATATAACAGATAACCTGTAAACTTCTTATCAGGGATACATCCGTGGTACAAGGGCCAAAAGTACAAATACAATATTCATAACCACTTTACAAATATAAATAAATAGTACAAAAACACACTCGCTAGAAAAGTACCATACGCCACACAAAAGACAGACTGTTCTGACGAGTTGAGGTACCTACCGAGACGTGCAATCGAGCCTTTCTGCGCATGTGCAGTCCTTCCGTTTTGGGATTAGGGTTGGGTTTTAGGGGTTAGGGTAAGGGTTTTAGGGTTTTATGGGTTTTAGGGTTTTATGGGTGTTAGGGTAAGGGTTTTATGGTTTTATGGGTGTTAGGGTAAGGGTTTTAGAGTTTTATGGGTGTTAGGGTAAGGGTTAGGACTATCGATTAGCACTGTATCATCTATGAGTAGTGTAGCGTAGCAATGTAAAAATCACTTGCCATTAATAGTTCAACTGGCATTACTTTACGGTTCAGATGGAGTGAAAATCATGGAGGGATTATATTTTTACCAATTTGATAGCCCCAGGCTCATGGCCACCAGTAGGAAGCATAGCAAGTTATTGTAATGTATATCTAACGCTAGTAGTTTTAAATTTATAGCAATTATATTTTAAACAATTTTGTGCACGTTTAAAATTTATATTTATTTTTTAGTACATATACCGAATGTTCATTATATGGTTAACAAGCGCCACCCGGTGGGTCATATTGGGAACTTCATTATAGTGTTTTTCAAACACGATTGTTTCGTAATATTTTTTTAATTTAAAAATGTCGCAAATAAAAAAATTCGCTATAACAGGAGATGGTTAGTTCAGAATCGTATATTGTTCTCATAGAAAACCCCTTAAAGCAGGAACATTTTCCTGGTAATCCAATATCGAAACTAAATGAGTTGTCTCCAGCCTACGGAGAAACGAAACCTTCGTGATTCCTCTCACTTTCGGTTTTGAGACCGTGAGCTCTATATCTTTCCAGCAGACATTCTGGTTCCCTCAGTTCTTCTCTGTCACACGACATGGAACCGGCAGAACTTGAAGGTACGTAGGCATATGTTCATTCAACGCATTCCATGGATGATACTACGATATTTTTTATGACGAATGACATTCTTATTTACGCAGAATAGCATATATATTTTTTATTAACTACCTAAATATTAAACAAAATATGGCACAAATGTGTTACATAGAAATCGCTGCCCATTAAACGTTTTATTTAAGTAATTTCCACAGTTGGTTGTAAATTATAACCGTGTATGAATCTTAAGTTGTTTAGTAATTCTCCTAAGCATCTCCTAAGCCACACTGTATAACTAATATTCTAAGTACGCAGTATGAGGAAAGCAGTGAAGATGCACAGCTCTAATCGACTCCCTGCACTCACTGGGCGTGAGAATTTGATTGCAGGGGACCAGCGCTTTGGGAAGAGCTCTATGCTGGGAGTTTGAGTCAGTGTTGTAATGAGTGACACCTTTATATCTATTTTACACAGAATCCCAGTCGCTCCATTCTGCTTTGTCAGATGACCTGGAGCTGAGCGAACTTGAAGGTAGGCTATGTTTATTTAACACATCCCAGAGGTTAACATGGCGTTTTTAACAATGAGGAACATTTAAATGGTATTTTTATTATTGCGTAATACAAAATACAAACTACCCACCAAAATACAAACTACCCATCTAAGTAATAACCAAAATACAGTCTGCTACATAGAAATTGGTGTCTTTTTAAAATTTTAATTAATGATCTAATTCCCACAGTTGATTGTACAGAATGGGGGCAGCATGGTGGTGCAGTGGTTAGCACTGTTGCCTCACTCCTCTGGGACCCGGGTTCAAGTCTCCGCGTGGGTCACATGTCTGCGGAGTTTGCATGTTCTCCCTATGTCGTCGTGGGGTTTCCTCTGGGTACTCCGGTTTTCCCCCCACAGTCCAAAGACATGCTGAGGCTAATTGCCCGTAGGTGTGCATGTGTGAGTGAATGGTGTGTGAGTGTGCCCTGCAATGGGCTGGCCCCCCTTCCTGGGTTGTTCCCTGCCTCGTGCCCATTGCTTCTGGGATAGGCTCCGGACCCCCCGCGACCCAGTAGGATAAGCGGTTTGGAAAATGGATGGATGTATTGTACAGAATAACAGTTTATAAAATTTACGTTATTTAGAAACAGCAGCATCTCCTAAGCCATGCGGCCTGACTAACATCCTAAACGAGCAATATGAGGAGAAAGTACGTCCCTGTATCGACCTGATCGACTCTCTGCGCTCACTGGGCGTGGAGCAGGATTTGGCTCTGCCAGCTATTGCCGTTATCGGGGACCAGAGCTCGGGGAAGAGCTCTGTGCTGGAGGCTCTGTCTGGAGTGGCGCTGCCAAGGGGGAGCGGTAAGTGCCGTAACCCACAAGTCCCGATGGAATCTGTCTTTCTCACTCATGTGGGAAATCAGTGCAGTGTGGCATGTGCAGAAGTAAACTGAGATAGCACAGCAGCATGTTGTGTATGAAGAACATTTTTATGACACAAACCTCACGATCCAACAACAACCGAAAGGTAACTTAACTTAGCTTACTGATCTGAAAATATATTCCCCCTCCACATCTGGGAGGGTGGCGCCCGAGCGCCCCCTGTGGGCCATCCGCCACTGCTGCAGTTGTTCTGCTGTTTGGACAGATAGAGACATATGGAATCATTTCCTGATTAGTACTGTGCTGGAAATATTACTTGTTTTTCTGGTACCTGTGAGCTGCAGACGGCTTTAACTTCCCCTTAAATATTTGCGTCACTGTCAGCCGAAGGCTCAACAACTGTGTTGTTCACTCACGTAAAGAATGTCAAAAATGATCACTAACCAGGTGAGATTGAAATTATGAATTTCCTGTTATAAATTTGTGAATCTGTTTTCATAGGAGGGTTACTTTGCTTATGTTACTATTTTGATGTTGAAAAAACTTAATGCACATCTCCAGTTCTTGGAAAAAAGGGGAATCTGCATACTTGTTGAAGAGACATAAAATGACCTTTATTTGTCAGGAATTGTGACACGATGTCCTCTGGAACTGAAGATGAAGAAAATAAAAGCAGCGGATAAATGGTATGGTAAAATAAAGTACGGATTAGAGGAAAAGGAAATTGAGGATCCCTCTGAAGTGGAGTTGTTCATTCGAAAAGGTAAGGTACCTCTTTACGCATCTTCACAATTCCAATTGAAGATCTTAAATTACACAAAAATAAAGATATCTTAAATTCCATTTTGGAAATATTATTCCAATTATAATTTTGGCTATTGAAATTACAATTAAACTATCAACCAGACTAGTCAAAACGTAGTTTCAGATGTCAAGAATGTGTTGTAATTTCAGTGTCACATTGGTGGTTCTGAGTAGGATTGCTAGGTTGGGATTTTTGCACCACGTTATACATGTAGGGCTGTTTTAAAACATTCCAGGCAAGTGAAATGCTTGTCATTTTTATGTCCATGCCAGAGGGATAGCCGAGGATGCAATGGACCGTAGTTGATCTATGATCTGTGCAAACCTCCTTCCCCACAACAGACTGGCACGTGTGTAAAACAGGGATTAATGGCAAAGTTGAAGCACACTAGTGTGCGTTTTTCTCACAATGGGAAAATTTATGTCTAGTGCATGGGGCGATTTTAGATTTACGGTGGGAATGCAATAAAAAACACTGTGGGGATTCAATGGCAGTAAAACCCTGGCAATTGTACTGGCTGCCATTTTCCTCTTCCTCTAGTCAAAAAGTTTTTTTACAAGACTACATAGCAAGACAGCAAAAGATAATGGTTGATGTCCTCTACGGACTTCTGTATGATACAGAGTCGGAGTGAAAAGGAATACAGACAAAGCAACTGTGTTCACATGAATGGGCCATGTTACAAGCAACTGCCCCCCCCCCCTCCCCCATTTTTTTTTGGTGATCTATAAAATAATCCAGTCTGTGACTCAAAAACAGTGATACAATCTGACCCATGTCAGACCAAGGTAAACGCCTAAATATTTTTGAGCAACTGTTAATAGAACAAACTTTTCATTCACCACAGACGCCTTGATTAAGAGTTCTTTCAAATTCATGGCACTTTTGTGCAAAATTCTATAAAATGACAACTGACATATTAAAATTCCACCTACCTAGTTTTGGATCAGTCACATCATGCACAACAGATTATACTAGTTTGAACTGTAACTCAGATCTCTTAAATAATCATTTTGACTAGTCAAAATATAAGTAGATATATCAAATTATCGTTCTGTATCCATGACGATATCTTGAATTGTTGTTTCACCTAGTCACAGTCACGTCCTGGTGCGGTGTACCAAATGGGGAAACAAGGGGGAATACAGGGTTTAATGGAGACTGTGAGCAGGGACATCGAACAGGCAAAGACATGCAGCATAACACCGTAAGACTTCAATGACGGATCTAGGGAGACAGATTGAACGCGGACGAATATACACAGGACAAATCGAAATAACAGGCAACAGCTGGCCACAGTTGGGAATTCACATGAGGTAACAGGCGTGGCACACAGGAGGATCGTACGCGCAGGTCATTACAGTCACATTGTGACTGAAGATATCTTGAATTATTATTCTTAGTGTTCATACTGAAATTATGACTATCCATAATACATTTACAGATATCCAAAATGAAATTTTGGATAGTTTAAGGGAATCCTTTTAACGTTAAAAGGACTTTACCATGAAATATCTGAGGTGTGGAAATACTTCAAAGTTAACAATGAAATCCAAAACACAGCGGACTGCAAACTGTGCTGTACTAATTTATCAAGAGGAGGTACAAAGTCAAGTTCACACAACACTGTTAATCAAATTATACATCTAAAAACAAAACATAAGAAAGATTGACGAAATTCCCACCAGCATCAACACTCTAACATCCAAATGTGCAACAACGACTAGTATGAAGAGAGAAAATGCAATGAAAATAAGAGAAGCTCTTACCCAGTATCGAGTTTTACTTTCACTTGTTTTCACTTTTTCAGTAAAAGAAATTAAAATAAAGTGTCCTGCTTGGTAATGTGATGAGGGAGATTTCAATATCATTGTTTATTTCAATATATTTAAGTTCAAATATTGCATATTATTTTTAGACATCGCACATCCCAGACTGGTATCTATATTAGTGAGTACCAGAAGGCGAGTATCTGTACTCATACTTACTCGGAAGAAAATGCTATCAGTGTATCTCTTCATATTATATTGCATATAAATGATTACTCAGTTATTAATGTAATTGATAGTGATAGCACTATCTGAAACCCAGAGTGACAGTTCATCTTTTCCTATGTCATCTTTCACCATTACAATTTGTAAACATTATATATAAATTTATCACTGGATTATGAGATTGATAGTTTGTTTAATTTTCAAGTTCAGTGATTTTTAGTAGGCTAATTTGGTAGTTAGTTTGTTATTTAAGCTGTGTGTGTGTTCACGATGAGTTAAGGCTTTGAATCAACAATGCAGAATTTGCATATAAGTACCTACTCTACTAACAAAACAAAAACTGGCCATTTTTGGTCATACTGGCAACTGTCCACACTGTGCTCTCCGATTTAAAAAACAACCCCCCTCTGCAGCCCCACGACCCAGCACAGGATAAACTGGTGTAGATATTGGATGGGTGGACGATTATATAATCATTATATTTTCCGGTTGATTAGTGTTCATGATACCTACTCAGAATTGGTGTTTGCTTTCTCTTTTTTAACATCTTTATTGAACAGCCCAAGATCAGATTGCAGGTGTTGGTGTGGGTATCTCTCAAGAACTAATAAGTCTGGAGATCTCTTCCCCTGATGTTCCTGACCTCACGCTCATCGACTTGCCAGGAATTGCCCGAGTTGCTGTGAAGGGTCAACCTGAGAACATTGGGGAACAAGTGAGGTCTCCCCTTGTCTAAGAATTCTAAAGTATCTTTTTAATGCCACATTGAGTGTAAAAGTTTTGAACGAATCAAAGTCAGTGTGTCTTATGTCTTCAGTGTAAGCATTGTACTGATGTGTGTGATGTTGCTTTAGATCAAGAACCTGATAAAGAAGTTCATCACAAAGCAGGAGACAATTAATCTGGTTGTGGTGCCATGCAATGTTGACATAGCAACAACCGAAGCCTTAAAAATGGCACAAGAAGTGGACCCTCATGGTGAACGGACTCTAGGTATGCTAAGCATTTGTGTCTACAATGGCTAATTCAGCTTTTATAGAACTTGCCTTGTCCACCACTTCACCAATTTCTATGTCTTAAATGTTGGCAGGCAGATAGCAAGACCAAATGACAGGGTTATCCGCCGAATACCATGCAATGTTTTCCGACTGCAACAAATTTAGTTACTTATCTGTACAATGACTACTGCAGCTTTTTCTCAATCTTACCTCGTGCCGTACTTGACAATTTGTATTTCTCCAATTTGGACAGGTATCCTGACAAAGCCAGATCTGGTGGACAAAGGCACAGAAGAGACAGTTGTGCAAATCATCCTCAATGAGGTCATTCACCTTGCAAAGGGCTACATGATTGTCAAGTGCAGGGGACAGAAGGATATTATAGACAGGGTGTCACTTACTGAAGCACTTGACAAAGAAAAAGCTTTTTTTGAAGGACACAGCCACTTCGGGTAATATTGTCTTTTTAATATTTTGATAGATTTTTTTTTTAACGAAAAACATTCCAAATAAGTGTCTTATGATACTTTGTGATACTTTCTATAGCGTCCTCTTTAAAGAAGGCTATGCCAGCATTCCACATCTGGCTGAGAAGCTGACTCTAGAGCTTGTGCAGCACATTGAGGTAAAGATTCAGCATCACCTGGGCAAAGACACCTTGCAATACACTGATTGCACTGATATATCTATTAGTCTTTAAGGTTCTAAGTAGACATTTGAGGAGCACTTTTCACATCCCACTGCAAGAGCCCCCAATGTATGAACATATCATATCATCATAATTTTTTTTCAGAAATCCCTGCCCCAACTAGATGACCAGATTGAGAGAAAAATAGCTGAAATTCAGACAGAGCTTGAGAAGTATGGAAAAGGACCTCCGAGAGATGCTGCAGGAAGGAAGGTCTTTCTGATTGACGTGAGTAACAAATTATATGAAGAGATTCTCAGGTCTACAGTCTCAACCTTAAGCAAAGTTGTGTTTTGGAGCAATCTCATTTCATCTCAGTTTTTAAAAAGTTGTTTATTTTTAACTGCTTTTACAACTTCGGTAAATGGTATTAAAATCGCATCTTGGTTTTTGAGTGTGTTTAATTAGTGATACAATCTGCAAAAACATCATGAATCAGCAAATATCAACACTTATTGCACCATTGACCCCACATTACAAACAAACAGAAATTGACCGAATTCACACGAGACATTATCAACTTGAGCACCGGAGAAGATCTGAAGAATGGAAAGAAGTTTAACCTGCTATCTACACTGAGAGTAGAGTTTGGAAAGTGGAAGAAACACCTTGACCAATCTGGGATAAAATGTGAGTATGGAATGCACTTATTCCGAGATACTTATACAATTGCTAGACGTTTACCTGAAAGGGCCAACTGAATATGCAACACTAATTCATCTTTTGGCCTGGGAAATTTTATTGTGTTTATGTGTTGTGTTAATTTAAAGTCATACCGCAGTATTATTTCTTTGATCGCGTTAACGCATGCCATATATTGTTACACAAAAGGGAGAATAGTATCAGCATGGATTTTAAGAGGAACCTGTAATATTCCTTCCAGGTTGTAAGTAACGTGAGAGTTCATCATTATGTTGCACAAAATTCCAGAATTCAGTCCTGTAATCGAAACGTTCATTAGCTTCTCTTTGGGATGCTGATGTTAACTGATTTCTTTTGTTTAAAAAAAATGTCAAACCCAGGCATACATAGGGTAAAAATATCAATATTTAAGGTTATAACGTGAAAGTACACCATTGAAACAGGATAGCTGACAGGTTCAGTTTTCAGTCAGTGTTCATTTTTTGTGTAGATCAACTAACATTAGCTTAACTTTTTAAGTTAATTAAAACTATGCCTTGTTGTTGCTCCGATTTGGTGGTGTTTAAACCATTTTCACTGAATAGGTAGCCAAAAATCAGCAACACAAAACTAGATGAAGTGTTTTTAAATTTGTAAACTTTATTGCATGTAACCCACAATAAACAATTCATTTGTAGGATAAGAAGCATATTTTTGCTCAGTTTTTTTCTCATTTCAGTAACATTTGCCCTGGATTTGATGAAATACATTTGTTTATTACAAAAATAAATGGTGACATAAAACCGATTATCTACCCCAGAAGCAAAATCGTCAGTGGAGACAGTTAAGCTGAGTCTGTCTTCCAAGTAATTTAAAAAATTAGAGAAAATTAAAGTTATGGTAATAAATATATAACCCATCTACTTCCCTTTGTGTTAACTCTACATTAATTTGGGGGTTCAATGTATAAATATTTATTTATATTTTTCAGATTTTATTCCAGTTAAATGTTTTCTTACTTAAGATCATATGAGCTAATGTATTCATTTTGATAACCTCACAGAAGGGTTCAAGCAATGCTGCTGTTAAGTGTTCGTCAGCAAAGTTGCTGCTAAATTTTCGTCAGCAATGGTGTTAAGCTTTTGTCCTGTTTCAATGGAAATAAAAATCTCCTCCTTTGCTCAGGTGTGGTCACATGACATCCTATGTATCAAGTTCAAGTGTCGATAACATGAATGTTATCCTTAGCATTGATAGTGAGCAAATATAAATTTCGTGACATTGACTATAATGGTGTCTATGATTAGTAAATTAATACATTTGTTATTCGTACCTACAGTCAATACCAAGATTGAAAAAGAAATGAAAGAGTATGACACTATTTATCGGGGCAGAGAACTTCCTGGCTTTGTCAACTACAAGACATTTGAGATGCTAATGAAGGAGCAGATCAGCCAGCTGGAGGAACCTGCTGTAAAGAAGCTTAAAGAAATTTCAGGTGAAAATCAAGAGAAACAGACTCAGAATAAGACTTCGTATTCTATAAAACGTCTGTAGCCACAGTATATTTCATGAAAATGATATTTGTTTTGTGTTACAGATATAGTGAGGAGAGCATTTGTAGAACTTTCTCAACAGAGCTTCACTGGATACCCGAACCTCCTCAAAATTGCCAAGGTATAATTGTATCTAGTTCTCATCCCTTTGTAATACAAAGAATATTAGTACGCTGAATGACTGAATCATGAAATACAGCATTTCTGTCTTGTTCTACAACATTATGGCATAATAAAACATGCTTGTTTTTTTATTTGCAGACTAAAATCGAAGCGATAAAGCAGAGCCAAGCAGCCACAACGGAGTCCATGGTGAGGACTCAGTTTAAAATGGAGATGATAGTGTACACCCAGGACACCACTTACGGTCACAGCTTACAGGAGGAGAAGGGGGAAGAGGAGAAGAAGGAGAATGCTCGTCAGGGTAAAGCTCCCATTTACAGGCAAGATGCTGAGACCACACTATATGAGATGGTGAGGCATCTCAAATCATACTATCGTGTAAGTACCTTCCTCGAAAGCATTACAGATGGTTGCTGTCTTCTTATAACGTGAAATTTTTGTCAGACATAACCAGCACAACAAAATCAATATGTCAGGCTAACCAGTCAGACTCAAGTACATTCCCATAACATTGGCACACCTCTGGACCTCTGTCCACATACTTTTTACACACTTCTACACACAAACAAGTACTTCTGTACTTGATATATAATATTTAATTATATTTGAGAACCCGGGCTCCCATAAATTTATGAGTGTCTTCCTGTGTGTAGATTTATGGACATATTTACGAATACTCCTATGCATGTGTACGCAGAAACCTTTAGCAGTACAGAAGCATAACTGAAGCAATCCGATCGGCATATGGGATACATGCACTTAATTATCAACCTTGCTAGACAAATAGAGCGATCTAGTTACATTCACATTAAGAATGTGCAAGCAGGTCTTGCTAATGACAAGGAATCATTCCAAAGTCATAACATCCATGCTCAATATTTGCTTTACGAGATAACTGACATGTTTGTAACAATTCATTTTCGGCAACATTCATTTGATGGGGTACGACACATATTACTAGTTGCAGCCAGTTAAACGCAAGTAAAAGTACTTTCCCTATTTCTGATAGGCCGACCTCATCCAGGGGCGATGGAGCTGCACTGTCAGTGTTACCATCCGGAATGATTCCTGTTAGGGTTGTTCTGCCTGTAATAGCAGCTCTGTTACCATCCTGCGGTGACTGTAATATGGTCCTTGGACTGTCCCCCTGTAGCATGGTCATGAGATCTGTGGCCTGCAGTTTTTTGCGGGGGTCATTTTCAGACCGAGCCACCTCTTCCTCACCTCTGCCGCCGTTCATATGACAGGTGACGTAGCATTACCTACGTCTGTCACCTGTCTCCATGTTAGGTCCTACTCTTTCTTTGACAGGCCACTGGCATAGTACCAGTGTTTCTCCTACCATTATATTAGGGGGACGTCCCGACCCCCTTGAAGGTCAAGTTAATTTAATTTTATTTTATTTTCTATATAGCGCCAGATCACAACAGATGTCATTTAAGGTTACCTTTCCTATAGAACAGGTCTATTTATTATCCTTTTATTAAGCAAAGTAAATAGTCTTATGTTATTTATCTTATTTACACAACAGCTTGTCATTTTTGTCTGTACACGGTCGCGCGTTTACAGTTCTCCTCTGCTCTCTGTATCACGCGAGTTTTGCCCCCATTCGCGCGCACAGACACGTATGCACACACACACACACACACACACACACACACACAGGTAAGCGCGTTCCTATCGGCGGACAGAGAGCACGCATCAGAAAATATGTCCGTCAAACACCTGAAAAGCAGACAAAAATATCTGTGTTTTTTAAAGCCCAGAAAGATACACTGCAGCGACAAAAGCTGCACTCTGTGGATAATTGTAATAAAAAGAAATGTTCTGATGTTTAGTTTAGATGTTTTCATTAAAGGAAACACATGAGAGAGTAGAGGCATACCGCTTTCGTCAAAATGACAGGTCGGGTCAAAGGTCATGAAGATCAAAGGATTGGGATCAAAAGGTCATTGTCGGCGGGGGCCATGTGACATCACAAATATTGTTCATGGTTATTAATAATTTTTCCAGATATTATGTGTGGGGATATGAAATTAGTTATGGTTGGTTTATATTTATCCGTTTTATTCAATTTGATTTTATTCAATTGTGTGCTTATGGATAGGACTGTGATTGTGTCTGAAATGCTATGAGGGTGTTGGCTCAAAATGATCGAGTGTGACCATACACTGGGGTCGGCCACCGCATTTCTGTTGAATTAGGACTAAATTTCATTAAGTGTGACACATGGTGCAGCTCAGTTACCGGTGTTAACTGTGGAAGAAAATTTCTCAAAGTCCGATGTTTAAGTGTTTGACAAACTTTATTATCCAATGAGCTCAAAGGGAACAGACACTCGGCAATCATGCGTCTCGTGTTCTGCTCCCCGAACAACAAGTGCATACATCTCTTATAGCCAAAAATGCAGTCATCTGTAGACACCTGGCACTTCTGCTTATTGAGACTTGCTTATCAGCACAGAACAGGGCAACCTGAACGGAATTTTCCTTTGCAGTTTCATACTGAGTCGAGGTAAATTTATCCACTTACCCAATTACTTTTATCTCACTTCCAGGTCATGCTGACCCGGGCCTTGCTGAGCAAGCTTTATTATGGCAAACGTTAGTTACTTCATAGAAAATAGAAATTCCTTTACTTACAGTAAGCAAGCATTAGTACACTGATTCAAGTCAGACTGATTCAAGTGAGGTTATATTGCTTCAATCATTATAGGTAAATCAACAGCACCATTATAAGTTCTATCATTAATTACTGATTAGATATGTATATATATTTGCATAATCATAAATTTCTATCACATAACTTAACATGGCGTCCTCAGTAAGCATCTCAAATCAGGCACCCGGATGCTATAAGCATAGACCTCGGGGTCACCTTGTAGGAAAGCCAACATTTACTGAAAAGCCATCTTCATTAAAAAATAACTAAGCCTTTATTCTTTAAAGTCTCTAATGTGTTTTAATGTGACAGCTAAATGCAGTTTACTAGCTCCTACTGTTATAAATTGGGTATGAGTACCTGTTGAACCAATAAAAATAATAGTAACTAATTCTATTGCATGACCTTCCTTCCAGATCGCCAGTCAGCGCCTGGCTGACCAGATCCCACTAGTCATACGCTACCAGATCCTGCAGGAGGCAGCCTTGCAGCTACAGCGGGAGATGATACAGCTACTGCAGGAGAAGGACAACGAGGATCACCTGCTGAAGGAGGAATATGACATCGGCACCAAGAGGAATAACTTGGTCTCCAGGCTCAATCGCCTGCTACAGGCACAGAGCCGTGTGCTGACATTTTAGCCCAGAGGCCAGGCTATGATCATGATACATTACATTGTGCATTTAGGAGATTTACTTCTGGAAGCTCAAATACCATGTAATGTTAGATTATCGTAATCTGAGTAGTGTAGGTACGTAGGCTCACCTGAGTTTTTGTAACACTAGCACAGCGATGTAGGACAAATGATATATTTATTACATGTGTCATTTTACTTGTGATTTTTGGGAAGGGAATGTTCTTCAGTGCGTGCATTTAATTTGATTTACATTTCTGTATCCTTTTTGGTATTAATACAAGAACTTGCATATTTGTATTTGTTCTTTATTCTTCCCCTATTCTAATGTACTTTTTAATGTAATATACATTGATGGAGTTGTATGTAAAAACATATACACCGGAGTATAAACTTGTTAAAACTATTTAGGCATTACAGAAGAAAAAGCGATTCTTTTCCCAAAATGACCAGTACAGGACACTCACAGGACCACATTAGAAAAGCAGCATAGTTATGCATGGTACCTCAATGCAGCATCCAACAGGAGAAATAATGTCGTGGTTTTTTCTCCTTCCCTGCCAAATCAGAAGTCAGAGGTCCGCTTGTGCAGTATCCAGAATTCAGTCTGTATTGCAACAATGACGTTACAATCAAGGCTGGACACGTAAAAGTGTGTCCAGTACTGTTTTACACCAAGTTCTTATCATTCTCATTCTCTTCTTATCTCGTCACTTAAGCATCAACATTCTTTCATCCATTCACAATCATTGTTTTTTCCCTTAATCCACACCCCTAGGTGATAAGTTTGTCCATCATTTCTTTTACCGTTTGGTCTCTCGGCTGAACATAATGGTGGCACGAGCAGCTCCACTTGGTTTTTTAAAAATGCTCATTCGTGAACTTCTGGTGAACTCAGGTGAATCCCTTCCTTCAGTAGTAAACCTTGGCAGTTTCAGCCTTTTACACATTGTCTAACTAAAAGGTTGATAATATATTTGTCCTTTAACATAGTGATAAAATATACGCTAATAAAAGTGAATATTCATAGATTCAGGACTAACATAAAGTAGCTAACAAAATCTCAGACTAACAAAAGGTGCAAATACGTACTCAGTTGATTACATTATAATGTTTATATTGTAATGATTACATCATGGATATTTGGCATACTTTTTAATAATATCATAATACTTGTATTCTACGTTATATAGTGCTAAATAATATTCCATAATAACTTGTGACTGAGCACTACTGATCCGTAGTCTGATCTGCCAAGACTGAAACCAAGTCAGTTGGCTTTTGAAACATAGGACATGGCTTTGTATGGACAAAGATAAACCAAGACATAATTACAATTAGAAAACTTGTTTTTCTTAAAAAAGAGGTTGCCAACTGGTCAATCATAATTGACAGATCAAGACATTTCTAGCCGATCTTCAAACAAAGCAAAATCTACCGAGGGATGTTGGAAGGGTTTGGATACCCGGATAGATTCAGGGAGCCCCACACCTGATAGGGGCCCTTGAATGCATAGCATCATATGTAAAATTTGTAGGTGATGGATGGATGTTTTAAACTATATGACTGTATAGTATATATATCAAATGATTGTACTGTATATGAATACTCCAATTTTAAAGAATAGGGATTTAAACTGGTATTTTTGCTACATTTGAAAACCATGCAAATTATTATTATGACAAGCAGGAGAGGCTCTTGTTGTTTTTCATTATTTGAATCTTAAAAAGTTATTAATTTAAATCTATAATAGATATGGTTAGTCGTAGAGTGGTGTGTTCATATGCGTCCCGAGGGATTGCGGCAGAGCAATGTCCTAAGGGTCCTACCACAACGCTGAAGGAGGAGGCTGCATCCTGAGGTATTGCGGCAGTGTAACATCCTAATGGTCCTACCACAGTACTAAAGGAGGAGGCTGCATCTCGAGGGATTGCGGCAGAGCAATGTCCTAAGGGTCCTACCACAACGCTGAAGGAGGAGGCTGCATCCTGAGGTATTGCGGCAGTGTAACATCCTAATGGTCCTACCACAGTACTAAAGGAGGAGGCTGCATCTCGAGGGATTGCGGCAGAGCAATGTCCTAATGGTCCTACCACAGTGCTAAAGGAGGAGGCTACCGACTTGGCAAAACCTTTACAAATGGATGTAATAATTGGCGAACCCCAGAAAAGACTGCAACTCTGAGATGGTAGTGGGAAGTGGCCAATTAGCTACCACCACCATCTTAGAAAAATGCACATTTGGAGAGCTTCACCTTTAAACCCACCTGCTGAGGCCAACCCAGCACCACATCCAACCTCTGCAGATGCTGTTCCATTGTGGAAGAAAAAACATGATATCATCAAGATAGAGGAGCAGTGATTGGCATTGTTAGTCACTGAATATCCACTGCATTACAATTTTTATGAATTGCTAAAACACATTTCCTAAAATCTTCTCCTTTTCTCAAAACACTAAGCACAAACCCTATAATTCTAGCTACTCTCACAAAACCTTTGACTTGTCTTGCAAAATCAGTCATCTCAAAACTATCTTACCTTTACTCAAAAGTAAACTTTCAGAGCATGCATTAAGCCAGTCAGTTAAATAAACACTAATGAACATTCCACACTATAGAAAACACTTCCAGTCAAAACTGTTGCTGGCATGTAGAGAAACATTGACTGTCGATGTGATCTTTTGCATGTTGAACTGAAAAAGTGGAAACCAAAAGACTACAGTAAAAAACTGTCTACCAAAAATGTTTTTATGCAATTATACTAAACCAATATGTAATGTTTGCAGTATTCAGTACCCCAAAAAAATCAAATAGCATTTATATTGATAGCAGCAGTTGCCTACGATATCTTGTCAAAATCATTCCTAGATATTTATTGATAACTTAAAATCTGCAGCATCCTTTATATTTACTACTGCATTATTTATTGCGTTATTCATTATGGATACATGAAATACATTTATATCAGGATGAACATAGTACTGAAGCAATACCGTTACGATCATTTTATTCTTTTATTTTATCCTCTTTTTTGCATGCAGGGTCCTAAGTGCGGCAGGGCCTGAGAAGGGTAGCTGCAGCTGTATACTTCTCAAGCATTCGGCATACTGATATTGAAGGAAATTATATCACGATAATTATACTGCAATAGTTATCGTTTATGCCAAAAATGATACAGAAATGCACTGAAGAACATTTGCTGACAAAAAAACACAAATAAAATAGCACATGTAGTAAATATATCATTTTAGTTCTACATCGCTGAGCTAGTTTTACCTAAATTATTAATTATCAATAACAATGAATTAACAGTAATCTAACATTACATGGCATTTGAGTTTCCAGTAATAAATCCCCGAAATGCACAAACAATGCAACATATCAGCCCAACATCTGGGCTAAAATGGCAGTAGATCATTCAATTAAATGATGTCACTCTTTTCTGTGCCTCTTTCAGGCGACTGATCCTGGAGACCAAGTTATTCCTCTTGGTGCCGATGTCAAATTCCTCCTTCAGCAGGTGATCCTCGTTGTCGTTCTCCTGCAGTAGCTGTATCATCTCCCGCTGTAGCTGCAAGGTTCCCTCCTGCAGGATCTGGTAGCGTATGACTAGTGGGATCTGGTCAGCCAGGCGCTGACTGGTGATCTGGAAAAAAGGTCATACAATAGAACTAGTTACTATTATTTTCATTTGTTAGCTACTCAAACCCAAAGCTCTTTGTCTAAGACATTCATTTTTAATTAAGTAAACCAAAGGAAAGCATTACATTCCTGGTGTGAAAAAATACTGATTTCGCTCCTGATATAAGTGAAATACCTACCTAATTCATGGTCTGAGACTGCTTACAGGAAAGTCCTATTATTAGGGGTCGAAGCAGTGCTAGTTTTTCTTACTGGAATTGTTTAATTTTTATTAGTTTATTTAACTTAAAACAATTATCACAAAAGCTGTGTTATGTTCAGGGATGCAAATAACTGGTACGCAGGTACGCATTCACCTTTAAAAGCAATACGCGTGGCAATCAATCGTTGTAACAGCACAAGTGTGTACTTATTTTATGTGCATTTGCATTGATGACAAAAAATGATCCTGCATTTTAACCTTTATATGCCAATTTGTATTTCATGTGGTATAAATGTTAAAATGCACAATAATTTCTTGTCATAGCAGAATAAATGCACATAAAAAACATTTGCTTTAAATCTATTACACACTGAATATTGACCTTAAGTTTGACTTTTAACAAATTATATCGTAAATCCAATCGCAATCGCAATATGTCTCAGAAAAATTGCGATAAGATTTTTTCTCCAGCCCTACCCAATCCCTTGCCCTTCTGAGCGAGCTGGCTTGTGATGATCGTCCCACATCTGCATAAATGCCTGCCTTTCCCTTCACTCCCTAGGACAGACTCTCAGGCTTTTTGACATCTGAATCCATCCCTTACTTTGATTCTCATCTTGAGTTTGGCTGTTTGCTCTGAGTAGAGGTCCCCTGTGCCTGATCTGTCCCCTGTAAGAACATCTCGCCTGATGATGGACCCAACTGAGCTCTGCAGTATCCTTGCCCAACTGGAGAGACACCTTGAGGACATCGTGTCTGCCTGCCTGCCTGACTCCTCCAGCTACTACCACTGCATCACCACCTGTCTCTTCCTCAGCAAGTACCATCCCTCTTCCTGCCCGCCAGAATCCCCTACCCGAGAGGTACAACTGTTCTTGGGAAAACTATAAGCTATTCTTGGTGCAGTGTGAACTGTATCACCACAACAACACAGCCCAGTTCAACACCGAGGATGAGTGGAGCCCAGCTCTCTGTTCTAACTCTTGGTTCACTGCCTACTTGAAGGACGTATTTGATCAACCACTGCAGGGCAAGTAGATTGGAAATCAAGTTATGGTGCTACGCCAGCAGTAGCATCCGGAAGTGGAATTCACCGCATAACTTGGTACCTTCGTGGTAGCCAGCAAGTGGAGTGAGGTGGCTCTCCTCACAGCTTACAGCAGGAGGCTCAATGCCTAATGGAAGACCGAGAAGGCCGAGGGCAGGACCTCAGACTGGAGTAGTTTATTCAGCTGTTCATGTACCTAGACAATCTGCAGCATGAGCGCCAGCCAACACCAACCCAGTCAATCGCCCTTCTTTCTCTCTGAGCCAATGTGCTGGCTCTCACACCAGACCTGGGTGAGCTGATGTAGCTGGGAAGGGCACCACTTACCCTAGCTGAGCACTGGTGGCATGGACAACAGGGCCTTTACCTGTACTGCTGGGCCTCAGGGTACCTTATTGCTCACTGTCAAACCCGACTGACTGTCAAACCCCCCCTTAATATCCATGCTCTACACGGTTCACTGCTAGGAAGGGGGCAGGTTATGCAGCACACAGCGCCAGTACATCTCCAGCTGGATCTGCTCCACTGGATATAGCTCTTCCTGATCAAGTCTCCCCATGATGCCATCATACTTGGGCACCCCTGGCTTTTCCCCCATCCCTGGCTGGTACCCTGCCCCATGTGTCTAGGCACCAGGAATACCAGATGCTAGGACTCCCCCATGACAGTGGGAATACTGTGAGGGTTGTATTTTATGGCTTTCTGCAACCCCAGGTTCTCAGATAAATATGAATAAGTAATATTATACATTAAGCACAGAAGTACACGTTCATGTGCAGAAGAGCATAAAAAGTGTGTGGGCAAAAATCCTGAGATGTGCAAATGTCATGGGAGTGTACTCTGATTGGTTAGTGTGCTGCACTGACTTTGTTGTGTCAGTTACGCCTAATAAAAATCTCATGCTACAAAAAGACTGTAACGCTAGTACTGTATAAATGCCATTCATAAAGCTTTCGAGGAAGTTACTTACGCGATAGTATGATTTGAGATGCCACTGCAAATCTCGTAGTGTGGCCTCAGTATCTCGCCTGTAAACCTGCCAGTGAGGATTCTCCTTCTTCTCCTCTTCCACCTTGACACACTGTATGTTGTCAGTGTATCGTCTGTCCTGGGTGTACACTATCTTCTCCATTTTGAACTGAGTCCTCACGATGGACTCCGCTGTGTCTGCTTGGCTCTGCTTTATGGCTTCAATTTTAGTCTGCAAATAAAAAACAACCATATTTTATTCAACCATAATGTTATAGAAAATGGCAGTAATGCTGTATTTCATGATTCAGTCGTTCGGCATTCTAATATTCTGGATGTATTACAAAGGGAAGAGAACTAGATACAATTATACCTTGGCAATTTTGAGGAGGTTCGGGTATCCAGTGAAGCTCTGTTGAGAAAGTTCTACAAATGCTCTCCTCACTATATCTGTAACACAAAACAAATATCATTTTCATGAAATATACTGTGGCTGCCAGGGTTGGGGCAATTCTGGAATGCATTAATTAATCCCAGTCCAAATCAGGAAATGGAACTGGAGTTGGGATTGGAAAGAAAACAGTGTAATAAAACTGGAATTGAATATGAAGTTCAAGGAGATTTCAGGGAGACACCATATAGAATGTGAAGACTTGTGCTGAGTCAGTTTCTCTGCTTTTCACCTGAAGCTTCTTTAAGCTTCTTTACTGCAGGCTCCTCCAGCTGTTCGATCTGCTCCTGCATTAGCATCTCAAATGTTTTGTAGTTGACAAAGCCAGGAAGTTCTCTGCCCCGATACATAGTTTCATACTCTTCTGTTTCAAACCTGTTATTGACTGTAGGTACAAAAAACAAGTTTATTAATTTACTAGACACCATTATAGTAAATGTCATGAATTTTATATTTGCTCACTATGAATGCTAAGGATAACACTTGTCACGGGTGATCGGCAGCGATCGCGGGCAGAGCGGCGATCGTGCGGACAAGCGGGTGAACGCGCTGGCAGGCGAGCAGGAAGGAAGCAGGCGAGCAGGCGTAAGCAGGGTGAACGGAGATTTATTATTATAATTACGTGGACTGGGGAACATGGCACGCCAACAGACATCAATGACGGACGAAGGACTAAGGTAAGACACGGACTGAAATACACTGGACTGATTGAAAAGAAGCAGACACAGCTGGGTACAATCGGGAAAGAACACGTGGGTAATCCGGGGGCGTGGCACACAGGAGGAGCGGACGAGCCGGGCATGACAACACTCATGTTATCGCAACTTAAACTTGACACCTAGGATGTCATGTGACCACACCTGAGCAAAGGAGGGGCTTTTTATTTCTAGTGAAACACAATAGTTAACAGCAGCATTGCTGATGAAAACCAAAGTGCTTGAACCCTTCTATGAGGTTATCAAAATAAATACATTAGCTCAGATGATCTTAAGAAAGAAAACATTTAACTGGATTGGAATTTAACTATAATGTTTTATTATAAACAGGACTGCGCGGGACTGTGAGTCAAAGGTAAAAGCCAATCACACAGTTTTCTGTGATAAATCACACCAAACATTAAAACTTAAAATCATAAATATTTATACATTGTTACCAATTCATTACCATAACTTTAATTTTCTTAATTTTTTTCCTTAATGTTATTTTTTTTTATTACTTTGAAAACAAACTCAAACTTCATTGTCTCAACTGTCGATTTTGCCTCTGGGGTAGATAATTGGTTTTTTCATGTCACCATTTATTTGTAATAAAATAATAATAATTAATAAAAGTATCAATATACTTATCACGACATTAATTAATTGTTTCTTGTGGGTTACATGCAATAGAGTTGAAAGATTTTAATATATTTAATTTAATTTTATTCCTGGTTTTTGGCTACCATTTTAGGGAAAATTTGTTTAAAAATCATCAAATCAGAGCAACAAAATGCCATAGTATTATTAAACTTAATAAACATCATAACACTTTTTCAAAAAAAGTTTGTGAGAATGACTCATGCTTCAATATGTTAATTTAAACTTGTGATGTACAGATTATTTATTTACAACAAAAATGCTGCTTGCAAGCAAATACAGGCTGATTTCCAGTGTTTTCAAAAAGGCTCGATGAACAAAGGGTTTTCTATTATAAGAAGAGAGGTTAAACTTTTTTTTTATAAAACACTGGCGATGAATGGCGTACATCACATACTCTGGCATGTATTCAACAGGAAGATCGAAACACTATTACATTACAACCATCTGATTGAGCTAAAATCTTAAACCCATTTGGTAAATGGCTCAAAAATCAGAAGCCTGACTACCACGGAAAGTACACTTTATAACATTAAGATGGAATTTTTTTATCCTAATAATATTTTTAAAACAAAATAAACCAGGTACCCAATGAGAGGCTAATGAATAACATAAACTCTCACGTTACATTAAACCAGAAAGGAATAATATAAGTCTCTATTAAAATCCAAGCTCATACTATTCTCCCTTTCAGGTAATAAAATAGGTTTACCAAAGAAATAACATGTTATGACTTTAAATGACAGTAACACATTAACGCAATAAAAATTTCCCAGCCCTAATGTTACATATTCAGTTGGTGCCTTGGGTGAAATGTCTAGCAATTGTATGAGGATCTCAGAACTAATAAATGCATTCTGTACTCACATTTTAACCCAGAACAGTCAAGGAATTTCTTCCAATCTCTAAACTCTTCTCTCAGTGTGGATAACAGATTTCCATTCCTCAGATCTTCTCCGGTGCTCAAGTTCATAATGTCTTGTGTGAATTTGGTCAATTTCTGTTTGTTTGTAATGTGGGGTCAATGGTGTAAAAAGTGCTGATATTTGTTCGCAAAATGCATGATGTTTTTGCAGATTGTATAATTAATTAAACACACTGAAAAACCAAGATTGGATTTTAACACCATTAAAAAAGCAGTTAAAGAATTTCACATTTTAAAAACTGAGATGAAATAATATTTCTCCAAAATACAACTGTTTGATTAAGGATGAAGCTATAGACCTGTTTATATAATGTGTTGCTTACATTTGTCAAAAAGGCCTTCCTATCTGCAGCATCTGTCGGAGGTCCTTCTCCATACTTCTTTAGCGCTGCATCATTTTCAGCTATTTTTCTCTCAATCTGGTCTTCTAGTTGGGGCAGGGATTTCTGAAAAAAAATGATGATGATATGATATGTTCATACATTGGGGGCTCTTGCAGTGGGATGTGAAAAGTGCTCCTCAAAAGTCTACTTAGAACTTTAAAGACTAATAGATATATCAGTGCAATCAGTGTATTGCAAGGTGTTTTTGCCCAGGTGATGCTGAATCTTTACCTCAATGTGCTGCACAAGCTCTAGAGTCAGCTTCTCAGCCAGATGTGGAATGCTGGCATAGCCTTCCTTAAGGAGGACGCTATAGAAAGTATCACAAAATATCATAAGATACTTATTTGGAATGTTTTTCGTTAAAAAAAAAAATCTATCAAAATATTAAAAAGACAGTATTACCCGAAGTGGCTGTGTCCTTCAAAAAAAGCTTTTTCTTTGTCAAGTGCTTCAGTAAGTGACACCCTGTCTGTAATATCCTTCTGTCCCCTGCACTTGACAATCCTGTAGCCCTTTGCAAGGTCAATGACCTCATTGTGGATGATTCGCACAACTGTCTCTTCTGTGCCTTTGTCCACCAGATCTGGCTTTGTCAGGATACCTGTCCAAATTGGAGAAATGCAAATTATCAAGTACGGAACGAGGTAAGATTGAGAAAAAGCTGCAGTAGTCATTGTACAGATACTAAACTAAATTTGGTGCTGTTGCAAAACAGTACAGGACAAGGCAAAATCTATAAAAGCTGAATTAGCCGTTGTAGACACAAGTGCTTAGCATACCTAGCGTCCGTTCACCATGAAGGTCCACTTCTTGCGCCATTTGTAAGGCTTCGGTTGTTGCTATGTCAACATTGCATGGCACCACAACCAGATTAATTGTCTCCTGCTTTGTGATGAACTTCTTTATCAGGTTCTTGATCTAAAGCAACATCACACACATCAGTACAATGCTTACACTGAAGACATATGACACACTGACTTTGATTCGTTCAAAACTTTTACACTCAATGTGGCATTAAAAAGATACTTTAGAATTCTTAGACAAGGGGAGACCTCACTTGTTCCCCAATGTTCTCAGGTTGACCCTTCACAGCTACTCTGGCAATTCCTGGCAAGTCGATGAGCGTGAGGTCAGGAACATCAGGGGAAGAGATCTCCAGACTTATTAGTTCTTGAGAGATACCCACACCAACACCTGCAATCTGATCTTGGGCTGTTCAATAAATATGTTAAAAAAGAGAGAGCAAACACCAATTCTGAGTAGGTATCATGAACACTAATCAACCGGAAAATATAATGATTATATAATCGTCCACCCATCCAATTTCTACACCAGTTTGTCCTGTGCCGGGTCGTGGGGGTGCAGAGGGGGGTTGTTTTTTTAAATCGGAGAGCACAGTGTGGACAGTTGCCAGTATGACCAAAAATGGCCAGTTTTTGTTTTGTTAGTAGAGTAGGTACTTATATGCAAATTCTGCATTGTTGATTCAAAGCCTTAACTCATCGTGAAAACACACACAGCTTAAATAACAAACTAAGTACCAAATTGGCCTATTAAAAATCACTGAACTTGAAAATTAAAAAACTATCAATCTCATAATCCAGTGATAAATTTATATATAATGTTTACAAATTGTAATGGTGAAAGATGACATAGGAAAAGATGAACTGTCACTCTGGGTTTCAGCTAGTGCTATCACTATCAATTATGTTACAGTTTTTTCTGATTGCCACAACACTAAAAGAAAGTCTCCCACAAAAATCACTAAACACACTTTCCCATTTCAAAGCACTGGCTTTCAAATAACCACACCCATGAACTATTTGGTTAAACACAACCAACAGGTGTAAAAACACTTAGGTGCTTAATTATAGACAAACTAATCAGGTTCATTCTCTATAAAAGGGAACAGGTGAGTTTCCCTGTCATCAACAAACATGAAGGACATGAGAGGAAGGAGAAGAGTGATGATGAGAGGAGGCATCAATGGAGGAGAAGCAGGTGGAGGCAGAGGCCAAGGTACAGGCCATGGAAGAGGCCAAGGCAGAAGTGAAAGAAGAGGTCGAGGTAGACCTGGTGGAGGGAGAGGACAAAGAAGAAGAAGACCAAATTTGTAAAACGAAATTCATGCAACCCTTGTCGACCATGCAGTAAATCATGGGTTTATGGTAAAGGAGGGTGGACTTAGAGTCCAGCCAAGCCTCAGCAGTTATACTGTGGCATCTGTAATCCCGACCTCTAGTCAACTTCGATGCTACGGAAGTGTGTAAAGGACATTGCGTTTCAGAGATGTATAACTGTATTTTATGCATTTTCAATATTCAGATTTATAATTTACGATCTCTACAACAAGCTATTACTAGACAAAATGTAACTAAGGATATACATATCTATTATGTAGATAGCTTAAACATATTTTGACTAAGAAGAACTTTATTGTAAGTTTTGAATAGGCAACATTCCAATCTAAAATTGTATTTTGACTAGGTGTATCTTAGTTTCAGATATCTAAAATAAAATTTAAGATATCTTTAGTCATGGGTAATTTAAGAAATTAATTAAATTAAATTGGCGTTATGAAGTAAAGAGGCATCTTACCTTCTCGAATAAATTTTTCCACCTCAGAGGGTTGCAAAATTTCCCTTTGTACTTCTTTGTACTTTATTTTACCATACCATTCATCCTCTGTTTGTATTTTCTTCATCTTCAGTTCCAGAGGACATCGTGTCACAATTCCTGATTAAAAAAGGTAATTTTACATCTTTTCTACAAGACTCCAGTTTCCTACGTTTCAAGGAAACCAAATTAATTCGCATAAGTATTTTCAACAGCAAGAAAACAAAGTGAAGTAACCATCCTATAAGAGAAACCATCTGCTAACCCTGTCATTGTTTTAAGAATAAAACATTTACAACCAAACTGAAGACAGTTCATCAATTTATAACAGGAAATTCATATTTTTAAACTCAGCTGATTAATGGACATTTTTGCCATTCGTTATGTATGTTAGATAAGAGACAGTTTAGCTGACACTGACTCAAATAGTTATGGGGAAGCTGAAGCTATCTGTAGCTCACATGTACACACAGAAAGATACACCCAGATAGCATACATACAGTATGTTGAAATGACACTGATTCTATGTCAGACAAAAAAGCTGAAACAACGTTGATCTCCAGTGATTCACTTTATATCATTAAGATTTTGCCACCACCAATTTTTCAATATTAAAAATCTGACCAAAAATCAATTCAGTTTCATCGTTCATAATTTAACACTTATTATAATTCAACGGATTGAACTATAATTCAACGGTGAAACAATAACATGGTGATATCTGGGTAGTTTCTATGGGCCCCAACTGCAGTGGTGCAACTACAGATATATTTATATAACCGAATGTTTTGACATTCAATTTTTGTACTAGAGTTTTGATTATTCTATAGAATATTCTGTTTAAAATGTAAAGAACTCAATCATATAATTCAATATATGAACATAAGCAGTGTTTGATCTGAAACAAAGTTAAGTTACCTTTCGGTTGTTGTTGTTGGACCGTGAAGTTTGTGTCATAAAAATGCTCTTCATACACAACATGCTGCTGTGCTATCTCAGTTTACTTCTGCACATGCCACACTGCACAGATTTCCCACATGGGTGAGAGAGACAGATTCCATCGGGACTTGTGGGTTACGGCACTTACCGCTCCCCCTTGGCAGCGCCACTCCAGACAGAGCCTCCAGCACGGAGCTCTTCCCCGAGCTCTGGTCCCCGATAACGGCAATAGCTGGCAGAGCCAAATCCTGCTCCACGCCCAGTGAGCGCAGAGAGTCGATCAGGTCGATACAGGGGCGTACTTTCTCCTCATACTGCTCGTTTAGGATGTTAGGACGTTGTCCTGCTGTTTCTAAACAACGTAAATTTTATATACTGTTATTCTGTACAATCAACCGTGGGAATTAGATCATTAATCAAAATTTTAAAAAGACACCAATTTCTATGTACTGTAGCAGACTGTATTTTGGTTATTACTTAGGTCGGTAGTTTGTATTTTGGTGGGTAGTTTGTAATTTGTATTATGCATTAATAAAAATACCATTTAAATGTTCCTCATTGTTAAAAATGCCATGTTAACCTCTGGGATGTGTTAAATAAACATACCTTCAAGTTCACTCAGCTCCGAGTCATCAGACAAAGCAGAATGGAATAAAGGTCTAATTGTCATAATAACATTGACTCAAATTCCCAGCACAGAGCTCTCCTCAAAGCATTGGTCCCCAATAACAGCAAGCAAATCCTGCTCCACGCCCAGTGAGCGCAGGGAGTCGTTCAAATCAATACAGGGGCGCACTTTCTGCACATAGTGCTCGTTTAGGACGTTAGTGATGCCACACGACTTAGGAGATGCTTCTGCATTTTGGTTAATTTTTAGGTATGTAGTGAAGTGTTTGGATTCCATATAAATAAAAATCCCATTTAACTGAACATGTAGACATAGGCGTTGGTTGCATAAAGGTGATTGAACCATTCAGAAATTTCATGTGGTTTGATTACTGAAGTATTAGACCTTTGGAGCGGCACTATTTTTTGCAAAGTCAACGGGGCAACGGGAACAGGACCGACACACATAAGAGTCACAAAGACATCCAACATGACAACAGCTGGCAAACCACAGGGAAAGCAGACACTCACAATGGCACAAAGATGGAAACAAAGTATCTATGGTAACACAGGGGGAACACAATCAGGAGACAGACCAACAGGAGGGACAGTACCAAAGGGAGGACAACTAAAAGGGGCAAAACCAAAGGCGAGCCTGGGGGCAGGGCGGGTGGGACACAGCGTAGGAGTCCTGTCCTGTCACTCCGGAGGGGTTCACTAGGGCAGGAGTCAGGGTAATTCCCGAGGGGTCCCGCTCAAGTTCCTCCTCGACCTCTAATGAGGAGGGAGGAGCGGTGGTCAGGTGATTAGGGACCTCCTCGAGAACAAGAACTGCAGTTCTGGCAGCTGGGTCCTCCCTCACCTCAGGCTGCCAGAGCCAGTACATCACCTCATCCACTAAAATGAGGTACTTCCTCAGTTAGACGAGCAAATAGTATGGATTAATAGGTGTCTTCTTGTGGAGTCTGGTCATTCTGTCTTGCACACACTGGCACAGAGCGGGGAAGCAGGCACAGAAGTCCAGGAATTTGGGGGAATGCGGGGTTTATTTGGGGCAAAAACACTCAGGAACACAAAGCTGAACATATGATGCTAATGACCAGACTAGGGAAACATACTCTGACGCAGACTTCAATACACACCACAGTAATCAACATAACTCGAAACAACCGGGAACACAGCGATTCCACACGAGGTACAGAGGGGGGCGTGGCGCACGGGAGGATCAGGGTATGAGAGTACGCAAACGCAATTTTTATATAGACACACAGCCAATATAAATTTCGCTAAATATATTCATATTACAGCACTGGAGCATGCTGGGACATTGCACATAGCTGCTTGTTCATGTTTTCATTCTTACTTATTTCTAATACCTGTTGCATTCCCTAATGTCGCGTTTGTGTTTGCCTGTCTTGTGTAAAGCCTGTCCGATCCTCGCGTATCTTTAGCCGTGTATAAATTATCAACCGTGTGTGTACCTTATAGTACAGTGTAGTGCCAAACCTCCCCGCATTTCCGTTCTTTAGCGGTCCCGGGGCTCGTTTGGTCCAAAGGCTCAGTATAAAGATATTATTTCCTTCTTTAGCAATAGTATTATTGGTTTTAACCGCAAACCCTTGGTCTGTCTGGCGTTGCAATATTTTACTGCTGAACTGAACTGAAACTGCTGCACGCTTCCGTAAAAACTCCCGTTAGCAATTTAGATTGTGGAAACCAATCAGTTTCACGGTTCCAAACCCGTAAGTCGCTAACGTAATTAACAACTATTTTTTTGGGAAACATACCTCCGCTCTGCTTTTATTTCCTCATTTTGCGTCGCAGCTTCACTCCTTCCGTTTTTGAACGAACAGAGAACGTGAGTTGCATAATTTGTGTTTTTTAGTGCAAACGTTAATATTTCACGTTAAATATCTTACTTTCTGCAAATACAATAAATACGATTTTAAGCTGATTTGCGACTTGTATTTAGAGTAATGTAAGATCAACAAAACGATTGCTTTGTAGTCTTATACTTTGAAAAAAAAGTATGAAAATAGAAGTGAGAACGCCAAAAGAACGACCTAGTTACCAGAAGTTTGCGTGTATTTATAAACAGTTTTTACAGTAGCAACCAGAATTAAAGAACAAGTGACATTTGTCATTTACAAAGTTATTGCTTATCCGAATTTGCAGTTAACCAGATATCGACCGTAGAAATGCCGGGTTTCTCTCGAATATAATGGGAGTGAATGGCATCCTTTCTGTGGTGAATAAAGCGCCAGAAAAAATACATTTGAAAAATTCAACAGCAATGTCTCTTACCAGAAATCTCGACGCGGTTATTGAAAATAATCCAGACTTTATAGTAAGCAGTTTAATGTAGGGACTATTTCCTTCTCTCGATCTTCACACATCAATCGTATCTCCGGGGTGCTCGTGCTAGCATCTTCTGCGCAGTGATACGATTGGTGTGTAGAGTTTTTTCTGGCGGTTTAATCACCACAGAAAGAACGTCTTTCATTCGCATTATATATGAGAGAAGCCCGACATTTCTACGACTGATATCTCCAAAATAAGACAACTCCCAGCAGAACTACCTAGATGGGCAGAGAGCACTAAAGCCCCTCTAAAACGTGTGTGTGTGTATGTATGTATGTGTGTGTGTGTGTATATATATATATATATATATATATATATATATATATATATATATATATATATAATTTTTTTTTTTTTTCAGTCTTGGGGTGAACTGTCACTTAAATTTCATGACAAAAACCCGCAGAGTTTTTTTTAAACAGTTTGGCGGATTTCTGTTTGATACCGCCGGGGATCTCCAACTCCGAAGGGTTAACAATCCTAATAGCAAATACAATATTACCGTGTCTGGCACCTTCAAATTCTCCCGGTTCCATGTCAAGTAACAGCTGGGCAGAGTGTGACAGAATCTGTGTAGCAAAGATATAAAGGTCTGTCACTCAACAGAATCAGTGAGGTTTCATTTCTCCGGAGATTGGAGAAACTAGGCATCAAGCTCATGTAATGCTTAAGACTGCGCATGGTAAAACGCAATATATTCATATATCTCTCTGAGTCTATATCTTTATAATAATGCATTCCATTCCAAATGTATTCGCCATTATTTTATAATAGATAATTACATTTTGTGGCCATTTAATTACAATTATACATATTTTCATAGCAGGTATAGTTTTTTTTTTTTTTAACCAGTTTGCCTTTTCTTTTACTGACTAAGTTGCACAACTTTACAGAACGGTTATGCTGTACATTACAGTTTAATGCAAACGCGCAACAAAAACTAGAACATCGTCAAAGCAGGAAAGCACATCTGTGGTTTCCTTTGCTGTCAGAGTTTTCACTCTCATCGTGTCTAATAAATGCCAGCTCCTTTATGATCAAAGAATGAAATCACACAAATCAATCTTTTCAGAATCTCATGATTTTTCCTCACCGTATCGTTGTATGTGGCTGACTGGGGAGGCACTCCTTCATCGATCAAACTGTCAGTCTTCAGTACGGCTGTCACTTTTTAAGAACTAGAAAGGGGCTTGTCGGGCACGTCACGGTATTTCCCAAAAAGCCCCATCACTTGCTCCACCCATCTACTCTGTACTCATCCTACATGCACCAATATGAGGGCCGTTACAATTACCATGCATATACATATGTGAAACCAAAATCCTTCACATAGTACACTGAAAATTACACACACTTTTAAAGTGAAAGTATTTACATACACTACTGAAAGACTCTCACATAATCAGCTGAAATATCTATCCATTCATTTTCCAAACCACTTATCCTACTGGGTCGCAGGGGGTCCAGAGCCTATCCCTGAAGCAATGGGCATGAGGCAGGGAACAACCCAGGATGGGGGGCCAGCCCTTCACAGGGCACACTCACACACCAGTCACTCACACATGCACTCCTATGGGCAAATTAGCAAGTCCAATTAATCTGGCTAAACATAATTTTAAATCAGTTTTGTAACTGGTGATATACAGGAGGCCTTTATATTAGGAAAAATGCAATTGAAGTTTGCCTTTATTGCATTTTCACAAACTGAATATCAGTTTCAAAACTAGAAAGTGGGACTCTGATAGCAACAAATAATTTACCCAGATGTCTGACATGCTTTCGGCAGAGAGAAAGGAGACTCCATCAGTCAACGACTCAGAAACTCAGTCAGAGACTCCGAATATTAAGGTTATTTTAACTTTTAACTAACTGCCGAATCTAACAATAGGACGGTTAATGTCATTTACTTACCTTTTTCTTCTCCTGTCTAAACTCCACGTCCCAAAACACTGTTGCGCTTGATAGCGTGGTCCACCTCCTCTGGGACCTGGAGGTACAGCTGGCAGCAGACCGCTACTACGCCACCCGATGGAAAGAGCAACACAAGGCAACGGTGCCCACACTTGCAGTTACAGCAATCGGTTGCTGCCCGACTGCTGACGCTTCTGAGAAAGTTCTGATGGTCTCTGCTGAGGCCAGCATGCTGCTTAATTAGGCTGCTGCTTCTGTTAGGTTACATGATACATGTCTATCAACATCGGTCTACTGATAAACACCCACTTTTAAAAAACAACTTCCTGTTTAAGTGAAATGCCTTCCTATTTAAGTGAAAACCTTGCACGTGTACAAGTGAAAAGCATGCAGATATACTACTGAAACTGTCTCATACAAACAACTGACAATCTCTCACAAAAACTAGTTTAAACTTTTGCACGCACTATTGAAAGGCCTTCACACACACACTAGTAAAAATGACATTTTTGGTTGTGTATGTAAGCACCTTTTACTAGTGTGTGGAAGGTTTCACTAGTGTTTGTGACAGCTTTTCAGTTGTGTGTGTGAATGAATATATTTTCAGTTGTTTATATGAGAGTATTTCAGTTGATTATGTGAGTCTTTAAACATTGTATATAAATTCTTTCACTTGTAAGTGTGTGCAATATTCAGTACTATGTGAATGATTATGGTTTCACATACTGTATGTATATACATGGTAATTTTGAATGAAGTCCCTAACGGCTCCTCATACACCAACCTGTACAATTTCTATAAAATACCAGATGCAGTGCTGGTCCTAGTCGATGTGGCACCACCAGCGTCCTCCATCTGAGGTAAAGTGAAAGTGAAATTAACTGGCAAGTTGTGGCCCGCTCAGACTTCAGTGCCGTTGGCGGCTGCCGGTGTTTACTACAGCATTAACCATCCCTGACTGGATGGAACACCTGGAAATGTGAAGGTTAATGTAAGGAGAAGTAGTTAAGATGCCCCAATGTTTTTGGTTTATCATTTGAATAGACAGTGTTAGCAATTTATGATCATGGGGGAGGTCAGGGAGAGAATGGGGGCTCCAGTGGGCACCACTAGGGTGATAAGGAAGTGACTGAATTTACAGTTTCTACAGAAGTGGCTGAGCGACCACTTGCTCTCACGAGAAATCTCCGTCGCGTACTGTCCCTGCCTCAGGCTCCTCACATTCCGGGAAGCCATTCTTTATATACAAATTCATTAACAACACCTATACACACAATACCTTGTTGGGGAGGGTTTTTTGGGGCATAAAGGGGGATGAAGAACTGTCCATAGTTTGTATATGAGCTGCCTTTCAATACTCAGTGTATGTCTACACTGTATTACATTATTTTTACTGTTCAATAAACCACCGGTTTGCTGAAATGAGACCTTGCAAGTAGATTCCTTGCAGTTAATAAATATGTTTTTACCTAAATGCATGGAGTCTTTCTTGTGACATGAAACTACACATATTTATTCATTGCACATGTGAAGGATACTGAGTAAGAAGGACTCTTGCGTGGATTCAGGGGTGAAAACCGGCTTTATTTGAGGCAGGGCTTCTCTCAATAGTGGCAATGAGGCAGATACCACTAAGTCCGAATCGAAAGACAGCCGAAAAACAGGCGATCGTTGGGCAATGTGTGTCAGTGATCAGGGGGCTCAAACAGGTATTTGGTGGTCAGTGGGCAGGCAAAATTGAGCGACGTACGTCAGAGTTCAGGGGCCAGGCAGGTCTTGGAATCTGGGGACGGAAGCAGGGTCAAGAAAGCCAGGTAGATAGACAGGAATGGACACACAGTGACAAATCTGTCCAGCGGTTGTGCTGTATTGGAACTGCCCAGTTAAAGTTGTAATACAAAAAGTATCCCTTTATCAACCTAAATCTGGCTAAACATAAATTTAAATCAATTTTGTAACTGGTGATATACAGGAGGCCTTTATATTAGGAAAAAAGCAATTGAAGTTTGCCTTTATTGCATTTTCACAAACTGAATATCAGTTTCAAATCTAGAAAGTGGGACTCCGATAGCAACAAAGTATTTACCCAGATATCTGACATGCTTTCGGCACAGAAAAGGGAGGCTCTGTCAGTCAGAAACTCAGAGACTCAGAAAATTAAGGTTATTTTAACTTTTAACTAACTGCCGAATCTAACAATAGGACGGTTAATGTCATTTACTTACCTTTTTCTTCTCCTGTCTAAACTCCACGTCCCAAAACACTGTTGCGCTTGATAGCGTGGTCCACCTCCTCTGGGACCTGGAGGTGCGGCTGGCAGCGGACCGCTACTATGCCACCTGACGAAAAGAGCGACACAAGGCAACGGTGCCCACACTTGCAGTTACAGCAATCGGTTGCTGCCCGACTGCTGACGCTTCTGAGAAAGTTCTGATGGTCTCTGCTGAGGCCAGCATGCTGCTTAATTAGACTGCTGCTTCTGTTAGGTTACATGATACATGTCTATCAACATCGGTGTACTGATAAACACCCACTTTTAAAAAACAACTTCCTGTTTAAGTGAAATGCCTTCCTGTTTAAGTGAAAACCTTGCACGTGTACAAGTGAAAAGCATGCAGATATACTACTGAAACTGTCTCATACAAACAACTGACAATCTCTCACAAAAACTAGTTTAACTAACTTTTGCACACACTGTTGAAAGGCCTTCACACACACACTAGTAAAAATGACATTTTTGGTTGTGCATGTAAGCACCTTTTACTAGTGTGTGGAAGGTTTCACTAGTGTTTGTGACAGCTTTTCAGTTGTGTGTGTGAATGAATATATTTTCAGTTGTTTATATGAGAGTATTTCAGTTGATTATGTGAGTCTTTCAGCAGTGTATATAAATTCATTCACTTGTAAGTGTGTGCAATATTCCGTGCTATGTGAATGATTATGGTTTCACATACTGTATGTATATACATGGTAATTTTGAATGAAGTCCCTAACGGCTCCTCATACACCAACCTGTACAATTTCTATAAAATACCAGATGCAGTGCTGGTCCTAGTCGATGTGGCACCACCAGCGTCCTCCATCTGAGGTAAAGTGAAAGTGAAATTAACTGGCAAGTTGTGGCCCGCTCAGACTTCAGTGCCGTTGGCGGCTGCCGGTGTTTACTACAGCATTAACCATCCCTGACTGGATGGAACACCTGGAAATGTGAAGGTTAATGTAAGGAGAAGTAGTTAAGATGCCCCAATGTTTTTGGTTTTTCATTTGAATAGACAGTGTTAGCAATTTATGATCATGGGGGAGGTCAGGGAGAGAATGGGGGCTACAGTGGGCACCACTAGGGTGATAAGGCAGTGACTGAATTTACAGTTTCCAGAGAAGTGACTGAACGACCACTTGCTCTCACGAGAAATCTCCGTCGCGTCCTGTCCCTGCCTCAGGCTCCTCACATTCCGGGAAGCCATTCTTTATATACAAATTCACTAACAACACCTATACACACAGTACCTTGTTGGGGAGGGTTTTTTGGGGCATAAAGGGGGATGAAGAACTGTCCATAGTTTGTATTTGAGCTGCCTTTCAATACTCAGTGTATGTCTACACTGTATTACATTATTTTTACTGTTCAATAAACCACCGGTTTGCTGAAATGAGACCTTGCAAGTAGATTCCTTGCAGTTAATAAATATGTTTTTACCTAAATGCATGGAGTCTTTCTTGTGACATGAAACTACACATATTTATTCATTGCACATGTGAAGGATACTGAGTAAGAAGGACTCTTGCGTGGATTCAGGGACGAAAACCGGCTTTATTTGAGGCAGGGCTTCTCTCAATAGTGGCAATGAGGCAGATACCACTAAGTCCGAATCGAAAGACAGCCGAAAAACAGGCGATCGTTGGGCAATGTGTGTCAGTGATCAGGGGGCTCAAACAGGTATTTGGTGGTCAGTGGGCAGGCAAAATTGAGCGACGTACGTCAGAGTTCAGGGGCCAGGCAGGTCTTGGAATCTGGGGACGGAAGCAGGGTCAAGAAAGCCAGGTAGATAGACAGGAAAAATGCTCGAGCATAGGACAACCCATGAAGATCTCGCATCGGAGTGCACGATCAGATGAACTAAAATATACTCCACTGATTAGAGCAGCTTGGAATCAGCTGAGAGGCAAAGCTACACAAGAACCGAGAAGACCACAAAAACCGGTGCAGAAGTACGTAACCCAGGCAGACTCCGAGTTCAAGAAGGTAAGCACGGTCGACGTTTCCAAGGGGGCATGCTCTTTCTGCTGACGTCACTCGGGAAATCCCCGGGGATTGTCCGTGGTAACATATTTTATTTGCCGGGAATTTGCAGAATCTTTCCTCAGTTGCTTTGGTGCATTTCTCACAACAGAATTGATCTCTGCACCACTACTAAGGCTCTTCTCAAAACAATTAGTGCAAACTGCAAAACATGGTGGATAACTGGCAAAAGTGAGTCACTTCATCAAAAAGGCAAGTCAGTTGCTCAAAATAAGTAGCCAATGCTTTAAAAGCAAGTCCCTTAATCAAAACAGGTAATATATTCATCAAAAGCAAGTACGTATATCAATCAAAGTGTCAGGGCTGTCACAATTACACCAGTCATTATTACATTAGTCATTACACCAGCACCTTTCGTCACAAAATCAAATGGTTTGAACATGTTCTCATTGTGACGGATTTCTTTGTAGGTGCTTCCCAATGACATGTCAAGTCTGGACAGCATGCATGGCATGTTGAAAACCATAAATTGTAAAGGAAAATCAAGACACTTCATATGCACTCTTGATAATATTTAATTGAAACTGTTCACAGCATTGTGCAACTGGGGAAATACAGTAAATCAAACATTTTACAGGAAACATAAACTCACTTAGACAGTAAACCTTACTGCAGTAGTTATGAAAAAAAAAAAAACTGAAAAACAGACACTGCTGCATAGCAATCATTGATATCTAGACGCTCCCGTCTGTCTGCCCACATATTTGCATCAACATCACAGCGAATGTCAGCTCTATCTTCTGGAGTGTCGAATCCACCCTCTGCAGGACTCTGCTGTGATGTCATCACAAGCTGCATCCATAGCTGCTAGCAGGGTCATTTGGGTTTGTGGATGCCTGTCATATATTGATTTAGGAATGGAGTATAAGGAGGAAGAAACTCCATAAGCATCCTGTCGTGTGCTGCAAACCACTGCCTGACTACAGCAGAGTGATGGAAGCCAACATTATCCCAAACCACTACATATATTGTCCGATTGTCACCAGGATCATCCCTTTCATTTTGTGGGATTAGGTCCCTCTAAAGAGCGTCCAGAAAAGCCAACAGGTGTTGTGTATTGTATGCACCAATACGAGGAATATGGGTGTGAACGGCATTTTCTGAGATTGCTGCACACATTGTAATATTTCCTCCTCGTTGGCCTGGGACATCAATGGTGGCTCTTTCTCCAATGTGATTTCGTCCACGCCGTCTGCCTTTTGCGAGATTGAATCCCGCTTCGTCAAGATATACAAACGTGTGTAGGGGTTGGAATTGGAGGCCAGCAATTGAATTCAGTCACTGCCTTATCACCCTAGTGGTGCCCACTGTAGCCCCCATTCTCTCCCTGACCTCCCCCATGATCATAAATTGCTAACACTGTCTATTCAAATGAAAAACCAACGATCTGTTTAGGTAAAAACATATTTATTAACTGCAAGGAATCTACTTGCAAGGTCTCATTTCAGCAAACCGGTGGTTTATTGAACAGTAAAAATAATGTAATACAGTGTAGACATACACCGATTATTGAAAGGCAGCTCAAATACAAACTATGGACAGTTCTTCATCCCCCTTTATACCCTAAAAAACCCTCCCCAACAAGGTACTGTGTGTATAGGTGTTGTTAGTGAATTTGTGTATAAAGAATGGCTTCCCGGAATGTGAGGAGCCTGAGGCAAGGACGGGACAGGACACGACGGAGATTTCTCGTGAGAGCAAGTGGTCGTTCAGTCACTTCTCTGGAAACTGTAAATTCAGTCACTGCCTTATCACCCTAGTGGTGCCCACTGGAACCCCCATTCTCTCCCTGACCTCCCCCATGATCATAAATTGCTAACACTGTCTATTCAAATGATAAACCAAAAACATTGGAGCATCTTAACTACTTCTCCTTACATTAACCTTCACATTTCCAGGTGTTCCATCCAGTCAGGGATGGTTAATGCTGTAGTAAACACCGGCAGCCGCCAACGGCACTGAAGTCTGAGCGGGCCACAACTTGCCAGTTAATTTCACTTTCACTTTACCTCAGATGGAGGACGCTGGTGGTGCCACATCGACTAGGACCAGCACTGCATCTGGTATTTTATAGAAATTGTACAGGTTGGTGTATGAGGAGCCGTTAGGGACTTCATTCAAAATTACCATGTATATACATACAGTATGTGAAACCATAATCATTCACATAGTACTGAATATTGCACACACTTACAAGTGAAAGAATTTATATACAATGTTTAAAGACTCACATAATCAACTGAAACACTCTCATATAAACAACTGAAAATATATTTATTCACACACACAACTGAAAAGCTGTCACAAACACTAGTGAAACCTTCCACACACTAGTAAAAGGTGCTTACATACAGAACCAAAAATGTCATTTTTACTAGTGTGTGTGTGAAGGCCTTTCAATAGTGCGTGCAAAATTTTAAACTAGTTTTTTTGAGAGATTGTCAGTTGTGTAAGTGGTTCCTTTTATTCCTTTGTATATTTCTTAGTGTCCGTGTCTGAAAATGTGATTGATATTGTGTCATATATATATATATATATATATATATATATATATATATATATATATATATATATATATATATATATATGCTTAAATATGTACATCCTATTTATTTCTCTTTTGCACTTTGACCAACATTTTCTATGACATAACAATAAGAACGGAATCTACAGAGCCCTTGAGGGGCCATGGACAGTTTTGCATTTTCATAATATCGATGTACATTTAACTGACACTGTTATAAACTGTTTTGAGAAATGCTCTTCTACACTTGAGAATTAAACTTGCCGGTGCAGGTTAGCGAAATGACGTTATATCATTTTCTGTTCTATGGAAAATGGAAGATGACCTACCACACTAAGATAACTTTTATTGAGATGAGAAACAGTAAAATTTGAAATGATATATCAACACTTGCTTTTTGCTTCGTGCATTACGATCTAACAAGAAATAGCTGACACAAGTCAGGATACATTCGGGGGCCACCGACAGAACTTCACCCCGTGGCATCACCGCTGCTCAGTTCATAAGAAGGTATTTTTCCACTGAGGTGATAAAAAATACTGTATTATCTGCGGGGCGCATGTCCCAGCATGCCCCGCGCGCAGTTGTAAATAGCCCTTGTATTGTTGTTCTTATTGTAAATGGTTATATTTCCTGATTGTCAGATCCTCGTGTGTAATTATCTTACGTAAATCTCCCACCATGACGCGTCTTACGATTCGGCATCCGACAACCTTGTGTTTCTTGTGTGTAACTGTTTCGGTGTTTGTTGGGGGCTTGATGTTCTTTTCAGAACCGCTAATATTAAAGAGCGAGTTTCCCCGGCAAGCAAGTGCAGGCAGCTGTGGTTATTAGAATAATTTTGTAAAAAAAAAAAAAACGGTAAAAATGTAAACAGTTTTACAAAACAGCACGTCGGTTTCACATACCAAAAACTGTAATATGTTACATAGGGAATTTCTAGATTCAGCATCTTCTTTCTGTTAATTTAGCAGGGTCAGGCTGCTGTTGTATCACAGTATAATTTACATCTAATCGTTGCTTATTCTACACTGAAACCAAGTAAACTTTACATGTAGTTGGTGGTTGTTTTACATTGAAATCCAGTAAAATTTACAAATGTTTCTGTAAAGTCGTTTACACTTTTTTTTTACAGTATTTTTTACAGAATAATTCTAATAATCACACCTGCCAGCTTTTTTTCCGTAAAGACAACGGGATGTTTTTTTTTTTTTACAGTGTGTTAGTCTATCATAGTTTAGATGTAGGGTAGGATCACACAAGTTTCTATAAAACTAGCACACAGAAGTAGAACAGATTATATAGTTATTGCACGTGCTGTTTAATTTGTATTGAGACAGATTTTTGGGAAGCGAATGTTCTGATGTTGATGTACTTTTAATGTGTTTATATCCATATATATGTGGAGGCTATATTAAAAAAAAGAATACACCGATGCAAGAATGTTTTTAAACTATGCTGCATACAGAGAATTGTACAGAGAAGTATTCTTCATGGAGAATGTTTTGTATAACAAAAGTGAATTCAGGGGGTTTCTTTTGCTTCAAGTAAATTTACTTTGATAGAAAATGTTACAATAGTCTCACAAAACGAAAATGAAAGAGACACTTGATTATCAGTGTGTACAATTATTATACAATCAGAAACTAAGTTGATGTTTTTCTGTACACTATCAATCGAAATAGTAAAACAGTTTTAGTTATTCAGTCTATGTGAGGAATAGCAGATTATCACCTGTTCTGTACAGACCACTTCTAATCTCCTGTATAGCTCTCTTTCTTTTCAGTCACTATCTTGAGCCTGTTGTCCACTGAACCACTTCATTTTTTGATGCGATCACCTGCTGTATTAGCTGGGGCACTTACCTCTCCCACACGCTGCTCTGAGAAGGATGAATACTGCTTGACACCTTGGTAAATCTTATAATTCAGTAAGACCTAGTCGTTCTCAATGGGGGCTAAGTCTGGCGATGATGGGGGCAGGTCTTAATTTAATGGACTTTCAAGTTTTTCTTTTCCAATCTATGGAATCCCTTGTTGCATGGGAAAGGGCATTGGCTTGAAGAAGGTATGGAATATTATATAGCACTGTATAACATGTGGAGAATGTAATCCTCGGGACACTATTAAGACGATGTAACCAGATGAAGCAAATGTAACCCACAGAGATTGTGACCTTGTAACCTTTAGAGAATTCAGACCAATTACTGCTGTACAATGCAATCAAAATGAATATATATCTGCACCTAATGTTAGCCTCAAAGTTTCTGTATTAGCATCTTATATTAGCTTATGTTAGCTTTGGTTGTAATATACACCTTAGTCAGCTCTGCAGTTTTTCACTATGTTTGAAAGCCAAGAATATAATCGGCTCTGTGGCTAAACTGCACATGCGCAGCTGAAACCACCAAGGTTTGCCTCTTTTTATCATTGCAAAAACATCTGGGTTCTGGGCTTCCTGCCGTAAATATGGAAAGAACAATTTAAGGACAGTTTTACCACAATTATGTGGCAGCTGGTCCATGAAATGATGCTTGGGACATCCCCTATGACAAATATATTGATGAGATAAGAAAAGTGTATAATAACCAGTATAAACCAGCATGGGGCACACTCCTGCAAGGTGTCTCACTTTGGATGGACCCTACAGGGATGCAACGAAAGACTGAATTTGGAGTTCTAGATAAGCAGCTCCCGATTTCTGATTGGCTCAAGACGAGTAACCACAACAAAGGTTGGGGTTAGTTTTTACATCATCTGCATGTCAGAGAGGTCGTGCAGGGTCATCACTCGATAATTGCAGATCACACCGTCACACCACCACGTTTTCTGCTCCGTTAAGAGTCACTCTCATCTGTCCACAAAACCTCGAGACGTCTCCGGCCCATTCAGGATGTTTTGGCTTGTGTTTTAGCACTGTATTTTATGGTGAACACATTTTAAAAGTTTGGAAATTTTGATTGTTTTGCAACCTTCTGCCTGACACTTTACTATTTTGTTTTATCTGCTTTTTATAAGATCTGTTTTGGCCAATTTGAACAGTTAATATTTTGCTTAATAATTTACTTAATAATTCTGTACAGAGAAGTATCTACAGTTTTCTGTTCTACTCCTAACCGGAAGTACCAAATAGCATGCTCTCTGTATAAACAGTCCATTTTTAATTGCAGATGAATTTGGACTGAAACTACTGATCGTAAGAGAAGACACAGGCAAAATACACCCATGGCTATTCCTTCTGCACAGGGTATATTTAGGAATTGTAGAAGAAAGAGGATTTTTTTTTTCCCAAGAGTGGCCAGTAGAGGACGCTCACAGACCTACATACACAAAAACACAAAGTTAAGCACAGTACCGCAAAGCAGCAAGCTACACAAGAAATAACTTCTGAATGAGCACCATCGATCTGTAATCTGATCTGCCAAATTAAGTTGTTGTTGTTAAAGTGAATTGGCTTTTGAAATAGCGAGCAGGGCTTTGCATGGAAAAAAGGATTAACCTGGACATAATTACAATTAGCATTTTGTATTTAATTGTTTCTTTGTTAATTACATGTCTTAAATACTGGCATCTCATTTATGGTGTACTCCAGACCTGTGTCTGCTGTTGCTCGCCATGGCTCTGTCCAGGCAGGGGAGTTAGATGATGGATGGATGATGGATGTTTTAAACTATATGACTACATAGTGTATATATCAAAGGATTATGGGTTATATATAGTTCCTCCAGTATTAAATAATAGGATGATGACCATATATATATATATATATATATATATATATATATATATATATATATATATATATATTAATAGGGGATTTAACTCTGTTTTAGCTATATTATTTAAAAACTTTATATATAAAAAATATTAACATGCTAGAAACATGGGAGGCTCTGGTTATAATTCTGGATTTTTGGAATCTTACATATTATGATTGTTTAATTTTTATCTGCAACCGTGTCACTTATGTACCTAGAAATCCTGGTATTGATTATGGATAGATTTATTTGTAATTTATCATAAAAACAATTGCCACAATGATTCATGACTCTGTGACTGTAAATGATGTTACCCTGAGTAAGCCATGCAGTAATGGAGAGAACAGTCAACTTGGGTTAAGTCACAAAGCTCAGGAGCTTATCTCCTGCAAATTGTCCTACGGTATTCGTTTTTTTTGTCTTCAGCAAGACAGCTGGAACTCTGATAGTCTAGTTCATCCTTGATACTGTAGCGCTTGGGGAATATATCTCACAGGTGACTGGCAATAATTTAGACATGACTAATTTAGCATAACTCTACGCTCAACCCTCCTACGGTCCTTGGATGTGGAGGTGCGTTGCCTGTCCCTGTAGACCATGAACAGGGTAAATAGGATTAGTCATAGGGCTTAGCTCCAGGCATGCTGTTGGTGTGGTGCCACGCTGCACTAGCACAGCGCTGAAGGAGGAGGCTGTGAGCGGGAGCTGCTGAGCGCCCAACTCCCTGACTGACTCTGACCTGGGGATCCCTCCATACACTGTTCCTTTGCACTAATTACACTTGCTATAACCAAAGCCTTCTTTTATCTCTGAATAATCTCCTCCTCTAAAAGCCAAATCCTTCCCTACCGCACAGACCGGCCACTTCGGCATCAATGTGTAGTGAAGGAAAAAAAAAGTGTAGTAAAGAAAAAAAAGGTTTGTATTGTCTTAAACTGGTTTTCATGGTATGGGAATTCATTTACACTGTTCTTCCTGCTAAATAGTGAATTCAACACAATTAGACAATTAAAGGGAATTTAACATCTCATGTGATTGTGATACGTGACAAGTGCCTAAAATCATTTCACACAATTCTATAATAAATTGATTTAATGACTCAATAAAATGATTTTTTTTAAAACAAATATTTTTACTATAAATGCAAGTACCTCAGAAACTGAGACTATTTCAAGTAGATTTTTTTTTGTATGGAATCAGAAAACATTTTGCCCCTGCATTCTGGTCTGTGTAGGAGGTTTGCATTTTCTTGTGCCTTTCTTTGTCGGTCTAGGGCCTGGATAAACAAGACCTCAGAGGCTACCCAATTTGTCCGGACAAATTTCTGGATTTGGAGCGAACGAATCCCTCTGAGAGACAAGTGCTAAGTGTTTGTGTGCCAAGCTTTTTACCCTGGCGAGCGACTATGCCGCTTTCCCAAAGTCAGGCCATTCATCCCCCCTTTGTTTGACCTGGTGTGTAAAAACTTGAACCTGGTGTGTGGACCTGGCCAATGGCTGGGTGGGTGGGTGGGGGGGGGGGGTTATTAGGATTTTCTCTTTCTTTCACGACTTTCCTCCACGAAATCTACTCACACAATCATAATGGGGGTTTCATTATTGGAATAATGCAAAATGTACCAAAAAATTCAATTCATTCAATTTCTTTAATTTTTTTTCTTCTCCCAGTCGCTGTAATTTTCCCCTCTCTTCACTGAATTGAGCTGGGAGGGTGGCCCAACAATAGGCCGAGGCCCCAGTGTATTAATACAAGTACTTTACACAATCTCTCTCTCGGCCGGGCCTGGCGGCCTGTGCGCAGCCTTGGCATGCTGATCAGAGGATTAGGGGTGTCCACAGCATCAGGTCAAGAGCGCGGTGGGAGTGGCGGAGGCGCGGAGGACGGCCCGGTAGCTGCGGCCCGGCAGTGCGGCTTCTGCTTCTCTCACATTACCTCCTTTCTTCCCAAACACCCTGCAAATGCAGCTACCTGCCAGCTCCTTGTATCTCTAACCGGGGCAAGACTGTTATAAGCTGCCGCGTTAAGGATTATAAGAGATCCCGTCTTAATCAGCAATTGTTTCGAACCTGATATTTTCAATCGGCTCATCATTGATTCACAAAGAGTTCCCTGTAGCGATGATCAAGCTGCAGCATCATACCGAGGTAAAAAGCATGTGTGCTTCCCTCAACTCCCCGTCTGCTTTCTGTCCTTTTCTGAACTTCCCTTGGGAAACTTTTAAAAATAAAGGACACACATCTGATTAATCAATGAATCACTGAACTAATTAATTTACTCCCCCAATTTTAGCGAGAAATGCTGAGAAGAGTAAATACATATATTTAAAAACTGCCTTGAAGCATAACATTAGACACGATTTGATATTATTATTGGACTTACCGTGATTCTCAGCAGGCTTATGAAAATTATTTAAATGCTGCACAGCAATTAAGTTCTACAGCCATAGCAACACTGTAGAGGATATTCATCTACCGACACTGTTTTGAACCGCGGTACACGGTTGTTCTTAAATGTTGTTTACTAATTATGATTGTTATGTAATAGATGAATAACAAGAAAGAATGAGGATCAGGACATGATATCAAATGTGTTAATATGAAGATGCATGAGGTTAACCAAGCAACAAGTAAGCGGAACAAGTAACAAGAAATTGTGCCTTAGTTGGTAAAAATCCATCAGAAATAAGGGTTAGCAGGACTACAGTATGTTAAATTTATCACACAACTGGTAATGCAAAAACAGTATGATTTGTTTGTTAAAAGTTAATGGTTTATTATTTTATATCACAGAGGTTTTACAGCAGCAAACTGACTGGTGTTTTTACTTATACCAATACTATATGTTGCACAGTTTCGGCGTGGGGCTCCGTCTCCGGTACATCCGTCGCGCGGGTGAAAGCTTGGGGACTCTATCGTTGGCTGCTGCCTGCCACTCTCAGCAGGGTGTCTTGTTAGGCCTTGCATGGGGTCCCGAGCATCCACAAGGAACGTGGCAGTGCCCCAGATGGAAAGGGGAGCAGGAGGTGGAGGTTTATGTGTGTGTTTATTGGGACGGGATGTCAGGGGGGCGGGGTTATAGTGCACGCATTAACCAATAATGCGGCACCATAGAGGGAAACGCTTCCAAGGGGTCGAAGTGAGCCGAACACATGTACAAGGCGGGCGAATGCAACAGGCCCGAGGGGGGATGAAAGGGGGCACAATATGGAACTTAATTTACAACAGAGACCCTCATTCAAAGAGAGAGAAGCAGAGCAATTAGTCCCAAGAAAGAGATGTCATGTGCAATGGTGGGTGATCATTAGCATACGGCGGCGCTAACACGCTAACACCGCTATAGCTTCCCTGAATAGATGATGCTTCACTACTGTATTTTACCTCCCTTTACATCTCTCGCTACCCTGACAATAACTGTCCTCCCGATGGATCCTTTTCATTCCCTTTTTTCGCATCCTTGACTACAGAGATGTCATATGTACGCATCACCCAAAATATTAATGCAGCTAATGGCCCGTCTTTTGACAACCCTGCGGAAAACACTACAAGCCCTGACCAACTTCTGACCTCTGTCTGTTCTACACACTCATGTTAACAAGTATTATATTCTTTATTAAACCCCGTATGTTTAAGGACTTAGGAAGTTGATATACATGCACCGTTTAAGCTCTTGGATAAATGATTTCTTTGAGCATTTTATATATAAACAGAGAGCTCATAAGCTTAGAGTTGCGCAGTAACTTGTAGCATGTGTCTGTATTTTCACCATACAGAAGGGGTCACGTCGGTGATCGTGGTGACGTCACTCCTTAAAATGTCTAAAAGGAACATGGTTTGCAAATCTTGAGAAATGCACTCTTTGAAATAAGGTGATAAATGTAAGCATTGTAAGCAATGGTTTGGAAAACTGAAGCTCAGATTTCCAAACCTCAGTCCATTTTTTTTATTGTTGCTGAGATGAGTCAGGCTTCCTCATCAGGTATTACGCTATTGGCAACCAAAAGGCACTCAGTCTTCATGTAATCCAGTGAAAAACCTCCATTAAATTTCCGAAACTCACTAAGGCCGCAGATATTTTCTGGAGAATGTGTCCTGTGCACCCAGTGAGTTTCAAAATTTGCTCTTAAATTGGCATCACCCTTCAGATGGTAACATGAGGTAGAATTAACAAACATCATCATCAGGAGTCAGTAGCAGAAAAGTTGTCTTTCGATTTAGAACAGTATGGAGGACTGGTTTCACAATTTAACCCCCCGCGTCCCAATCCCACTATCCTCCTTAATTTGCCCAACAACATAATGGAGACATTTAATGGTGTAAGATTCCCCATTTTGCATTGCTCCACAGATGTCCGCACTAAGAGTGGTCAGTCTGGAGATGGAAGTCTGTGGGACAGAGTTCACGACCAGTTCAAAAGTCACATAAAGAGACACTCCCATCTGTCAGCGAGGATCAGCTGAAGGTCAGGATGGAAGGAGCTGGCCAGGGACGGGAGATGTCCAGACATCCAAATGTAGTCAGGTCCAGTTTTGAAATTGGGGTTAAAAAGATCTTGCTTCTGACTGATTTGTTGATCTCTTTCTGAGTGAGCTAGCTTCATTAATTGGCTCTTAATTTCCTTATTTGATTTCCCTCTCTGCTTAACTCTATTTGTAGTGTTATGTATATTGTATATATAATAGAAAGAATATTATATCTTGCCTTAGGGGTTATGATATAATTACACTGATGTGTGTTTTTCATGTCCAAGTTCTAAATTTGACTGCACAAAAGAAGGGTATTTGCCAGCTGCGAGGTTGAACCCACCTGAGAGGGACTGCCTGTACATCCAGGCTTGTTGAGGGGGATTTGGAAGCCAAATTTCCCTGGCAGGGTGCACACTGGCTTCAGGGTTCTGGTCAGCACTCTTATTGTCAGTACAAAACACTTTGCACACACAGAAATACACACACTTGTTTTTTGTATAACTTTGGATTCCTTTTTTTTCCCTTCAAAATTCAGTTCTTGCTTGAAGCACATTTGAGAAGCTGAGCTTCACTAAGAACACTTAAAAGGCATATGGCCCTTAAGGTTACTGAGAAATAACGATTAGCAAAAGTAAGCCTGAACAATCTGTGAAAGATAATGGGGAAAACACATTAGGGTAGTTTTAATGTGTGTGAAGGATGTCTGTAAATACTGTGTACTGGCTTTCTAATGTAAAATTCAAGTAAAATTAGTAAGTAAAATTAAGCAACATTTCCTGGTACTGTCATACTCTACACCGACTATCCTCCACAAATTTTGAATAAATTAAACCATGACAGTTTGAGACAGAAAAGCATAAAGAAAGGAGAACTAAACGTTTATTCACATCTGCTCAGCAACAGATGTTCATTCTGTGTCAATTTGTCTGCTAAAGTTTCTACTGTGTAGTCATGCAGTGTTTCAGGTAAGATCGCTGCTTAAAAATATATGATACGAAGAGGCTGTTTAAATAAAGTGCCATAAGGTTAGAAGATCCAACAGCTTTAGCAGCCATAAGTTATTAATTTGAAGAGGGACGATATCAAATTGTTACATGTGAGACTGAACAGTTTCTTCTTTAAAAGGTATGAAATGTTTTGGGAAGTCATACATCAAGAGTGAGAGTTTTGTTCGTTTTTGTACCTTATCTTTCACATGAATATTCTTTTTTCTCTGCTGTGGTATCTAACCATTCTCATCCTCTCTCCTTCCTACTCTGTCACATCTCCACCCGAAGATTTTTCTGGAAACTCTCAATTGCTTCGCTCTGCCGAAACCTCATTTATCATCCCTCTGACCTCACTTCCTTTTTTCCCCCTCACTTTTCTGAAACCTCCTTCATCTTCTAGAACCTTCACAGCTTCTGCGTTGTTCTGCTCCTCTAAAGAGTCCCTCGTCGTCTGCTATTCCACAACTTACAATTTCCCCTAGTCCTGTTTAACCTCCCTCCTGCTCCAGTCCTCTGCCAAAAAAGCTGCTCCGCATTCAGAAAGCACCCCCCCCAGCAAACCCCCCCCCCCCCCCCCCCCTCAGTCCAGCTTGTCAGAGCAGTACAATGTCAGCCCATTAGTATGTTAATAAGGCCGGAGGGTGACAGGTGGCCTGGTAGACAGCTCAATTAAGCTGCTCATTAAAGAAAAGCTAACGAAGCAGTCGAACAGCAAGATTCAAAAACAATGTGATGTCAGAGGCAACAAATTGGTGGGGTGTGTAACTGTGTGAGTGAGTGAGTCTGTGAGAGGTCTCAGGGAGGGCAGCACTGCAAACACGGTGAGCCGTGCAAAAAAAAACAATAAATAAAATGACAGGACATTGACTGACATCGCTAATAAGGGAGGCTGTTGCTTTTGCTCTTGTCAAACGGGAAAAAAGAGGAGGAAAAAACAAGAAATAACTCAAAGTTGCCCTTTAGCCCCATCTCTCAGACTCAGTCCCCTGTCCCTCTCATAATTATGTCCGGGAAATGTGACTGAAAGCCCATTTAATTACAGTGCCTCAGAAACAATATACATTAGGTGCTTGAATACGTCTACATTACAGAAGAAACATTATATAGATATCACAGGAGTGCGTGCGCATGGGTGTGTGTGATTGGGTAGTTATGGGATGTCTGAAAAAGTACTATTTTGAACATATTAATCCTGTGACCCTGACCAGGATATGCAGTTAAAATATGGATGGATGGGTGAACTATATTAACGAGTCATATAACGATACTGCTTTTACATTCGCCGAAACAGTGTGACTGGCCAGATTTTCGTTAAAGGGATTTATTAAATACAACAAATGAGTTTTTTTGTAGAGTAAGCAGACAAAAACAAAACACTAAACATATACACTTAATACTTTCAAGGCTGACACAAACTTATCCGGCTCATGAATATGGTAATGTTAGGTAGGGGAAAAAAACAGCACTCACTAATTAATAAGACAATTTATCTTCAACTATGCGGTAACCTGGAACAAAGTACGTGAAGAGTATAGGCATCCAGTGAACAATCTGAAACTGTGCAGCAGAGAAACAGCGGACTTTGGAGATGAATAAATGGATTTCAGATGTTTGAATTTGGTTTGACAAGTAAAACAGAAGAAATGAGCGTGTAACAGGCAGTATATGGCGAGGAGCACATCTGCAACATCAGAGAGATGCCAGTCAGCTGATGTCGATGTGGCCCTTGGGGTCCTTTACGGTGGATCCTCTAACTATACTTTCCCAAGGGCTGAATCCCATCTACTAAGGTCCGCTGGCCCTGAAGAAACAGGAGGGGGGGGGAGGGGGGAAGTTCCCAATGATAACATTTGCTGAGTGGGGGGGGGGCATTCCCAATGAGATCAAATTTGTGGGATGGGGGAGTGGGAAAGTGGTTTTTTGGTTCAAATGCCAGTTGGTGACCACTGCTCTTGACAGCTGGGAGTGGATGTGGGCAAGAAGTATGAGGCTTGGCTGGCACTGCCCACCCCCAACACACACACACACACACACACACGCACGTGTGCACACATATACACAAACGCACACACACATACACACGCACACACGCATATGCACACAGACACACACACACACACACATGCATATGCACGCACACACACACACGCGTAGGGTATACTGATCCTTATGGGACCCGCTCATTCACTTCTATGGGAAAAATGCTAATGCTAACTATGACAACCTTAACCCCCACCCAGCTCTAACCATAACCATAAGTAACCAAGCAAAATACAAGAGTTTTTGCATTTTTAACTTTTTCATAGCAGTCACTGATTTTTATAAAATAGAGTTTTCCCTTATGGGGACCAGGAAACCGGTCCCCATAGGGAAAAAAAGGATATTTATCACGTTATGGGGACATTGTGTCTCCATAAGGATAGGTATACCCGCTCACACACACACACACACACACACACACACACACACACACACACATACACACACACACACACACACACACACACACACAAACACACACACACACACACACACACACACATATATGCACGGGCACACACACACACACACACACACACACACATATGCACCGGCACGCACACACACACACACACACACACACATATGCACCGGCACGCACACACACACACACACACACACACAGACGCACGCACACACGCACACACACACACACACACATGCGCAAACACATAAAATCCTTTGCTCAACCCTTGTCTTCATCCCTCTCAGTTTACTCACCCGTCTGCCTGAGTAATCGGAGATCATTAAGGGAGGGGTGATCAGCAGCTACGGCCCCATCCCATTATTCTGCTAATTGGTGGCATGAGGGAGACAGAGGCAAGATAGGAAGTTGGGCTGTTTTGGGGGTGGGGGGGGGGAGAGAGAGATCACAGAGAAGCATACCAGCTCTCTCAGGAGGGTTAGTAAATAAGCACATTAAAAACATATAATATTAAAGAGGAACCGGGCCGATATTCTACGTTATACCAGCTTCACTAAAGGAGTGACATTGTGTGTGTGTGTGTGTGTGTGTGTGTGTGTGTGTGTGTGTGTGTGTATGTGTGTATGTGTGTGTGTGTGTGACAGAGAGAGCGAGAGAGGGAGATGTGAACTGACGACCTCCAGCCCATCACAGGCTGACCACTAGCCGTGCTCCACTATGCCCTCGGTCCTGCATCTCCCTAGAGAGCCCAGTCCAAAAGAAATTGTTTTGTCTGACTCACTTTGAAAGTGCTCCATTTTTCTGCTGTGAAATGAACTTGCTGTTGCAAATTCCTGCTTTGCAACAAAACCCTAATTTTAACTTCATTCCTGCACATCCAGGTTGAAACACTTGGAAACAATAGCTCTTCATTTACAATGACTTTTATAGTTTCCTTTTTGCTTGTTGTAGTATTGCCAGCCAACGGTAACCAGTTTAATAAATATGGCAGCTAGAAACAACTGTAGTGATAAAACACAGCATTTAATTGGCTTTATTGCAGTTTTACAAGGAAAGTGAACAAGCTTTTTGGGCATCGTGCGAACCTGAAGGCGGTATTCATGAGAGTAGATTTCACAGAAATTTGAAATTCAAAGATGATTTTGGTCCCCATAATACCTCAGTTTTTAATGAGAATTTTGTGTAGACAGCTAAAAATGAATGCATCTCAGCTGTTACTGTCGCATCCGGAGCGCCATGTCTCTGCAGCAATTACTGACTGTAACTGGGATAATTACATTAGCACTAAGTTGCTAGTTAGTTGCACCGAGACCATAATAATGCATAATGCATAGGAGTCCCACTTTTTTACCCAAACCCTTAATTAATGTGGAAGAGCAAACTCCTTGAAATCAACTTATAAGGCATTTTTGTAAAGCAGAAAGAAAGTGCAGAGATGACTAACCTTGAATTATGTTACTGCTGGGTGCTCCTGCCTTCCGACTTGTACTTCCAGGGTCACCATGACCCTGCAATGAATAAGATGTTGTAGAAGATGGATGGATGGATGGATGAGATGTGGAACTGTTTGTGTACCTTTCCACTCCATGTGAAGACATGTTAAACAAAAGCCATGTGCAAACCATTGTGAATACTGCTTCCTTTTCAGCTCTCCCTGAGTTGTTCATTAAAGGTCAGCATTTCTAAACTTCGTTTATCTGACATACTCACTTGCTGCCAATGACAGACTCTCTGGGCTCAGGAACTCCAGCTAAAGACTGGAGAAGCTAAATGCTGTGTCTTTACTGCTTTAAGTCTGGAGTCAGAGGTCTCAGTCTCAGAGGGGGTGGAAAGCATAGACATCCTGGAGTGGGAAGAAGTCAGGTGACAAGTCCTTCACATGACAATTTGAAACATGTGACTTCTGATTGGTCTCCCGAGACCCTCTATCTGGACCATGTTGTCTATGTAAGAGAATTTCCCTCTTTCCAGCTTTTTCACTGTAGCAATGAGCAGTGATTAGCAGCAATGAGCAGTGATGAGCAGTGACAGACGAGCAGTGATGAGCAGCGACGAGCAGTGACAGATGAGCAGTGACTAGCAGGGATGAGTAGTGAAGAGCAGTGATAGACAATTTGGACATAAGGGGGTGGACCTGGAGCCTCATGATACACAGGCCAAAAGTTAGGAGAAGACCTAGGGTGGAATATCATCTCAGGGCAAACACTAAGACACTATGGGCGATGTAGAGTCAGCAAAGTATTTGTACTGTGGAAGGAACCTGGAGTTCATGGAATGAACCACTTTAAACGTATGAAAAACATACAAGCTCCACAAAACCTGCTAGCGAGATGTGAAGCCAATATGCTAACTTGAAATCCGGTTTCCTGGTCCCCATATGGGAAAACTCTATTTTGTAAAAATCCATGACTGCAATGAAAAAACTAAAAATGCAAAAACTCTTGTATTTTGCCTGGTTACTTATGGTTATGGTTAGGGTAAAGGTTGTCATAGTTAGCATTAGCATTTTTCCCAAAGAAATGAATGAGCGGTCCCAAAAAGATATAATTACATGACTGTGTGTGTGTGTGTGTGTATATATATATCCCTCTGCTTTGAGGTTATTCAGGGTCTGAGTACAGTACTGCTACTAAATTTGTTGTTGTTAATACTGCTGTTGTTACCATGTCTCTTATACGCTGATGTCCCTTCCACGACAGAGACTTAGCAGTACTTTGCACTACATAAGACACAGTAATGGAAAGTGAGTAAATATGCTTTTCTTCTTTCTGTGGTTTAGGATAATCACTTGATAAAGGTTTAAATGCGAGCCTCAGCTTGCTAAGCTGTACCAGGGTGCCTCAGATCCTTTTCTCTTTCCCCAGGAGTAGAGGGGATTTCCTGCGGTGATGATCGCTGTCTCGATTTACATATTCATCCCAGATCAGTGCCCCATGAAGCTCTCTCCCCCTCAGTGTGTCTGAAGCAATGCTGTGGGGGCCCTGATTAGTGTGTGGAGGGGCCACGCCATCCTCGCACCTTTCTCTCAGTCCCCATCTTTCCCAAGCTGTGCGGCTTCAAAGAGATCGGAGGAATAATCTGTACAGATCTACACATGGCACTTATTATTTGCTGATAATGGCGGTGGGATGATGAAACAGTAGAGAAACTGAGAATTCAAATTGAAGAGGAGGGAGGGGCCGCAGAATAGAGGCACTATGGAATATGTACAAATGAAGAACCCAGACCAAAAAAAACAGAGTTGGTGGGGGGGGGGGTCAGGGAGTGGATTCAGATGCTGATGCTGAGATTAATGGTACAAGGGGTGGCACATGGAGAAGACAAGGCTGAAGCAAAGTGCTAATACTGCTGCGGGTGGCCAACAATGGAAGGGTGGACAAAAAAGAGAGAAAGGACACGGAGGCAGCCTCACTCCTCGGTTTCCAGTACCTTCTGAACGAGCTGATGTGAAAACTGCAATTGATGAGGTCAACTTAAGTGCTTCCCCAAGCTCAGAGTGTCTCTGGGAGGTCATGTCAGGGTCACCCAGGGGTCAGCGCCGGAGAGCCTAAGAACGATGGAGAAGCTCGCAAATTCTCTTATGTGTCCCTTAAAAACCCCACAGTCCAGCGCTGGATAAATGGTTGAATAGATGGATGTTTTCCACAAAACCTGAATTTAGTATCCTGATGTTCTGTAAAAATTAATATGAATTGTTTTTCTCTTTACCTCAAAAATGTATCAAGTATGGGTGCTAATCAGTTTCATAGACACATGTTCAAATCATGATGCGGCCAAAATGTCACTGGTGATTAGAAGCAATTAAAACGCATGTATTTCTGTTCGTATTTCCTGCTTACACAACATTGCAGGGTATGAATAAAGCAATCAATATTCTTTCAATGAAAAGATTCTGATTTTGGCCAAGGCTTGCAAGACCGACCCACACAGACACCCACACACACAGGCGCAAACCGTCATGCGGCGAAAGTCGCGCTCAGGAAGTCTCAGTAGTGGGCTGGATTTCTGCCAGGTCTCCTGCGTTGATGCTAATGCGTGGGACTTCAGAGGAGTAGGTGTGAAGGTAACCTTTCCAGCACACTGACACAAGTGTCCCAAACAAGCCGTAATTACCCCATTAGCGGCAGTGCGTTCAGGCTGCGGCCCCAGCCTCGGGCACCTCATTACAGAGTTTAACACTGCGAAATCCCCTCATTACCACCTGCCTGCCAAATGGACAGTCGTTCTCACCAACACTCGGAGCGTAATTGGAGGAAGCGCGTTAAGTGAGGCGACTAGAGGAGCGCGTCGCCGCACATCTCTGAAGTTTACGGCCACGAGACAGACGAACAGTGGGGCGACGCGCCTGTCACCCGGCCCGATAGACGTGGGCGAAGGGTCTGGGAAGCCACATTAAATGGTGACGCGGAGGACCAGCGCCAAGCTTTTATTTATCAGTTACTTCTTTCCAAAACTACGTACAAGATAAGCAAATAGCACATTAAAAAAATTTTTAAAATCGACCAGGTATAAGTGCAGCTAGGCTGAGCTGAAGATTTTGGGCCCCCATGCCATAATGGGCCCCCATGTCATAATGGGTCCCATTCCAGACCAATCCAACTGTATTCCAAATGCTTTAGGGCCCCTCCTACTAAGGGAATCTCTTGGAATTGTCCTAAATGGCACCTCTGCTTCTAATGATCTACCTGGAAATGTTATTGGGGCGAGTACCCACCTTGTTCGAAACAGAAGAATGACTGTGAGTTAAAAGTGCGTTTCTCCTCCACCAATGTTCATCTCCCAGCTAAATAGATCGAACAAAGGAATAGAAATCAGAGCAGGATGCAGCGACGCCTGCAGCCAGCATTCCTTGTAACTGGATCCCCCCCCCCCCTGCCCCATCCGTGCCACCTGCCAGTCGGAGATGGTGGCCCTGTGTCATCCTACGTCCAGCTCTGTGGCTTAGGGGCATCCCGAAACAGCCCACAGCCCTCCGCTCCCCGCGACACAAAGGCTGCTCTGACTGTGCAGCTGCCGCCGCTCTAAGACGTTCTGCTGGCAAAATATGAGCCTCTTATCTGCTTTTTACATTTAACTTTCAGCAGTTTGGCCGGCTGAGGCACTGCTGTCTGTTCTTTCCTCCATAACAATAGTTTTTCTTTATTAGACCAGTTTGCTTGTCTTGCATATAGCTGTGGACCCTGTTTCTTGTGCCGCATCATAGAATCTTTTCTTACATACCAGTGGTATACTCTCTTTCCCCCCCTTCTCTTGCCTCATTTCTCTCTCTCTCTCCCGCCCTCTCTCCCTCCCTCACTCTCTCCCTCTCTCTCTCTCTCTCTCTCTCTCTCTCAAGGTGAATGTCAGTGGGGTGAGCCAAAGAGAGCAGATGGGATGGGGAGAAGGAAAGACAGAAAAACAAGTAACATCAAAATAACAACCTGTAGAGAATACTAAGAGAGGACGGACAAAGGAGGGGAAACCACCTGTTGCGATTCTTTCACGCCGGAACTTGACCCTGGCACCATAATCGTTTGGGTATGAAACTCAGACGAGGTAACAAAAGTGTCCTGAAGCGCTTGTTAACCTCAGAGGTGCTTAAAAAAGAAACAGAGAACTGCACCCCCTCACACACACACACACACACACACGCACACCAACCCCCCACCCTCTCACAGTACAGTCTCCCTTAGCATCTTTGTGAAGGAGTACATTTGGAGCGGGAGGCACTGGGACTGAACGGCGGTGGCATTCCTCCACATGCTGTCCCGGGACTTCCCAGGGGGGCGGCGGCGGCGAGGCGTCCTCTCCAAGGTGCTCCAGGAGTCTACGATGCCCTCTCCAAGAAACACAGCACCGGCCCTTGAAACTCAAAAGGGCCCCCGGCCATTAATGCGCCAGCAAAGAGCTGAGAAATGGCGAAGAGATGGCTGTGGAGTCGCCGGCCAGTAAATTACGGGCCTTTGCCCCGCCGACGTGTTATTTATTTATTTTATTGTCCGCAGATGGTGGGCAGTGTCGCTCGGGGCCCGGTGGGAGGAGCGGCTTGGGGAGGGTGGCCAGCATACAGAGAGACATCTTAGGTGGTCAGCATTGACCTCCACTAACCTCCGTATCCTGTTCCTTTCTCGCTGCTCACATGCTCATCTTATGCGAAGGCCCCACAGGCCTCCCTGGTAATTAGGGAAGGGTTTAAGCCCCCAGCCCCACCCCAGCCACCCCCCCCCCCCCCAGACTCCCATACACACACAGACATATACATCCCTGCCGGGATACAAGCCCTGTTTACCTCCTGTCTATTCTTCCCCATTCGCTGCCCTTTTTTTTTTTATCACCACCGTTTTGTTGCCTTGTCAACATTCATCAATCTTCCTATTAAGCTCCCGTGTTGGGGGAAACCTCAGGGAACGCCCCTGTCCACTCCCCCCCCCCACCCCCTTGCTGGACAGCCCCTCTTTTCCATCCTCGAGGTTCCCCTGTAACTTTATTCTGGCTTGTTTTATCTTTTCGGTACCGCAGTTCCTCGGAGGCACAGACTGGCTGTATCGCTTTCTTTACAGTCACACTGTAAAACGGGACAATTCTCTGCTCTTCTCTCCGAAGACCCCTGGTCCTGCTGTCAGCAGCATCAAGGATGCAGATCTTCTTAAGTGTTACTCTAATTTGCATATATTTATATTTTACATCGGCGTTTGGCATTGGGAGTGCACTTGCTGGATAGCTAAATTTGTGGTGGGGGGGGGAGACTCTGAGGATGGTATTTATGGCAGGGAGGACAGAGTGCAAGCATAAGATAATGATGTATAACGGGACACTCTGGGTGGTATAGGGGGGCACACAGTGTTCCCACTGTTTCACTGGGCACACAGCCCCTTGTTTTACAACAGGGGAGGGGACGTCATCAATGCCCCTATGATGTGGGACACTTCGTGCTGTTTTACACTGACAAATGGCTCTTCTGTCCCCCACCATGCCCCCCCCCCCAAAAAAAAAACCCTCCACCCCCCCACCCAGTCCGACCCGCCTGCTGCAATAAAAAGGCACAGATCATGATCAGGACTCAGGAAAATGAGATGATCTGAAGGGAGTTTAGAGGCATGTAGAAAAGAAAATGTTGCTTTTTCCCTGCCTCTTTTACATCCACCCCCCAGTCTATGACCACCAGACAGTAAATTCTTTTATTTCTTAAAATCAAATCCATCCCATTGTAAGCTAATTTTAATGAAATCGGCCTTTTCTGTCCTCCAAGTCAATGCCTTATTGGTTTGAATGCCTTTAAAAAACATACAGAGGACATTTTTTCAGATACGATATTTTGACTTAATAAACAGCTCCTTTTTAATGAAAGCACCACTCCAGTGATATTGCAGAAGACAGCTCATTACCAGGGACAGATCATTTGTGTGAAGCTCTCTAGCTGTAACAGTGAGCATCACCAACAGCCTCGTGGTTTTTGCGGGAAATGTTTAGAAAATGCAGGGGAAAGAGAGAAATTACAGGCGCAAAAGCAAAAACAAAGAGGCGCAGGTCTGCAAGGATGAACAATTAAACATGTCACAGTTAACTCTTGGAACGTCTAATTTGCAGTCCAAGTCACTGGGAGTTTAAAACACACAATTTTACATACAACAGAAAAATTTAATAAATGATTTAAGATGCAAAACCTCTTTTCATATGAATAATGAAATTCCTTTCAGTGACTTGCTGTGCAATGAATTTAAGTTCCCTTCATTACTTTTCTATTTTGAAGGCTGATATTAAATTAAAGTTCTGCTTACATATAAAGCTGAAGACCCTTATTACTGTATTTCCAGCCTCAAGCTTGATCTCCACCAAATAAACAGCTGTGATGCAGAGTAGGACAACTGTAATGTCCGGTTAATGCACTGGTAGTCAATCCTATTCCTGGTGCCAGAAAGTTTTCATTCCAACATTACCTTTATCAGGCTTACTGTATATGGTCCTTAATAGGCTAGTAATGAATGTGGCAGGCTGAGAGTAGTGTGGGTTGGAATGAAACCTGGGAGGGTGGATGGGAACAGGACTGGGAACTATTGAGTTAGCGTCCGATTGAGAAAAAGCCGTTGCTTTGGAGCCAGGGTCAGTGCTACGGTGCATATGTGAGGAGGGGGATACAGAGTCTCAGGAGAGGGAGAGGGAAAAGTGTATCGGTGGGCCAGCCTTGGAATGAAGTAGGAATGTCAATAGCGAAATGGTACTGAAGAGGCTACAGCAGTGTGATGATACTGGCTCTCTCAGGTCCTTTACATCAGCGTTTCTCAACCAAGCCCACGGGGACCCCCAGATGGTCCACGTTCTTCTTCCCTCCCAGCTCCCAGCGTGGACTGTCTGGGTGCCCCTGAGGACCAGGTTGAGAAACAGTATTCTATATGACAGCGATAATGAGAAACCCTCCTGTGGCCATTGTGTGAACTTCACTTGAGGTTTGGGAGATGGGAGATAGGAAGGGAAAGGTGGGAATTCAGTTAGTCAGTCAGTCAGTCAGTCAGACAGACAGACAGACAGACAGATAGACAGACAGACAGACAGATAGATAGATAGATAGATAGATAGATAGATAGATAGATAGATAGATAGATTAACCTGAAAAGATGGATAAATATTTCCATAAGAAGATGCAAGTGACTTTGCTTAAATAGAGTTAAAAAATGTGAATCATATAATATAATGTGAAATTCTTTTCTGTTTTATTACTGCCCCATCAGCACTAGCAAACAAACAAAACAAAACAAAAAACTCACCCCACTAGTTCTGTCTGAAAAATTTAAAATAAGCAAACTAAGTAGCTGTAACATCCATCTCCTTTCTGACCGTATTGCATGACCTACAACACAAAAGCAACACTGGCTTTGTTGCCAAGTTACAGCAATTTCCCAGATACATAAACAGCACAATGCATATTGGCAAAAAGTGATTAACAACGGCCCCTTTGCGGAGCTTCAGGAAATATCTGTCATACAGATACCCCTGTGACCCCGAGGATCACAGAACAGGTTGTCGAAACATTTGTAACATTTGGGCAAAAGCAAATCTCAGGCTGTTTGCTGAAAAGGGGGCAAAAAAAATCCCTGTGGTCCAGCCATAGAAATCGCCGCCCCCCCCCACCCACCCCCGAGTCCGGAGAAACGCCCCCCAACACAACGCTCACAACCTCCACAAAATCCCCTTTATCTTTTACCAACCAGATGGGTCCCAAGGAATAATAGCCAAACCGCAATGAGCTCCATTCAATTTGCCCCCCTGTTCTAAAGGACCTTGTAAGCTTTCCATTGGCAGTTGTCTTATAGTAGTTAAGGGAGGCTCCTCTGTGTTTGGACTTAATTACCTCCTAATAGCTGTTGTAGGGAAAAAGCCCCACACTCCCCTGCAAAAAGGGAGAAATCTATTTCTCAGGCTTCTATAGGACTAATCTGGGCATGAATGGTGAGTCCGAGGTAAGGCAGCGTGCTTGTTTTTACCTGCCCAGTTTTCCCTAGGCCACGCCCCTCTCCCCCCACTCTCACTTTCCCTCAACAGCCTTTCATTGTGTTTTATTTTCACTTTGCTTCAACAAAAAGGCCAACCGTGGTGGTTTAAATTGATTTCACGTATTGTTGGGCCAGGATAGACCCACTGCGTAAGAGAAAGACGTCCTGACTCTTTTTTTCTCTACACTTTTTTTTTGTTATTTTGAAAGCAGATTTGGAGGATTAACTATGTCTCACATATGGTCTCCCCCCCCCCCCCCCCCCCCAACAATTTGTATTCTGTGCAACATCGACCCCATAGCCACCCAGATGCATGCATACGCACACAGGCAGACATGCACACACACACACACACACACACAGTGAGAGAGGGGTATTCCACAATAAGGACAGAATGGGACGGTGTTAAAGATAAAGTGTAGAAAGTTGAGAGAGATCAGAATAAGAGGGTGAATGGTTAAGAAATAGAGATGCAAATGTAATTATAATGACAAAACATGAAAGAGTCACATGCATGAATAGACGGGGGGGGGGGGGTGTGAGTCCGCTAACTGATACATCGATAGCCTCAGCAACCACAGAAATCAATCCGTATAAAAAGACAGTAAAGGCAGAACAAGAAACCTCAGCACAATAAGCCAGCCGATTTAGAGCAGTCCAGCTTATTTTACAATATATATGCTTTGAGGTTCTTTTCAATGAGAAACTGGCCAAGGTCAAGATGTTTGAGGTATGCTCAGAATTTAATGCACAATGTAACCAAGTGTAATTAATTAAGGGATCAGAGGGAACAAAAATGGCACATGTATGCAGCGTCTCCAGAAGCACTTCATGAACATTCACATAGTCCTGACTAAATATATTAGGCCAGAGGTTATAAATACTACAGAGTTCAGGATTGCATAGAAATTTTAAATGTTCTAGACTATATATCCAATATGGGGTAGTGTAATGGATCAAAACTCATAGCCCTGACCAGGGTAAGTGGTCCTAATGCGGATGGATAATGGATGAATAGATATCACTGTTGCCTCATAACTCCCATGTTTGGATTTGAACCCCAACCCATGTCTTAGTGCAGAATTTGCATATTCATCTTGTAGCCTGGGCTTCCTGTGAGAATGGTGGTTTTCTCCTGTGGTCCAAAGTTATGTGATTAAGTGAATAAGCACCTCTAAATTACCAATGATGTTTGCTCCTTGTCGTCGGCTAGCTGCCTGTGACAGACTTCAGGTTCTCTGTGATTGTGTCCTGGGTAGGTGTTTGGGGGATGGATTGTTTATGGAAATGCAGAATGTCTTGGATTATGTATTGGGATAACCAGCAAAATTCAATTACAGAAAACAATAGGAAATTCAGCTTTGATTCAAAGTTAAGCCCAATACGGGAAAGTTATTTTGTACGTACTCAAAAATAGTAAAACCATTAAACAGTACACTTTTATTTTTTTTTTCTTCTTAAGTTTTGAAAGCCATGTTTTTATTGTGATCTTTACACATTTAAAAATGAATCATTATCTTATCACAATAATTGGACCTGGAGGGCAAAAGAGAAAATACGACAAGTGACTATTTGTTAACATAGGACCATTTCTGAGGTCTGAAAATAATTTACTTACAGGTGGCAAAAGCCTTCCAATCATGGCCTTGGCACGTAAAATGCATTATATCGTGAAAACCTCACACATCTTTATTAGCTAATTCCCGGAGGCTGATGTAACAGATTTGGGAAGCATAATATAATTTTTTAACAGTTAGTGCCTTAGCTGTTGATGGCTGTCTGGGAGGAATCAGTGCGATAAAAGCCTTTGCCTGTCGTCGCTTTATTTTTCTCGCTTCCGATGAAGTGCTGGACTGCATCCTCGCCCTTTGAAGTTACCACTGTGTCCAGTGGCAAGGCACCAGCTTTACTGGTCAATGTAAGCACTTCCAAACGCTTCTGTGAAATTTAGTAGAAGAAATTTGTGTCTTCATGTTGTTTTAATAGAAATATACACAGCTACACGGCACTGCGTAACAGTCTTAAGCTGGCAAAAGAAATTCCGTTTAAATTTTTATGTAAAACTGTCTGTTAAAGCCTGTTAGCTTAACTATTTCAAAACCTTTCCTTATATTTCCCCGCAGTTTGCACTTAACATCCAACATAGTCCCGTGTTTGTTGAGTCAACCGCTAGCAAAATATGCTCGGCTAATCAAAACCTCATTAAGTTATTTAACTAATTGAGTTAATTAGCTGAATGAACTGGTGGTAAAATTTAACGCATAATTGGAGTAGCTGTGGTGCCCGGAAGGAGAGATATGGGAGCTGTGCTCTTCCAGCCATCCAAGATACCAGTATCTTTTTGGAGAAGAGAAGAAATCTGTGTTATATTTGAATGTGTTACTCTTGATTGTGTTGCTATTGATTTTGCTTATATTCTAACGTTAAAATAAAAAAAAAAAAATTCTGAGCAAATATGCACTTGTAACCTTTCTTTTGACAGCCTTAGACTTTTGCGGAGTATATATAGGGATATGCCTGGAGTCATCACCTATGTGCCATTATAGAATTAATCAGTCGTTATAAATAATCATAGTGAGACAAAAATAAACAGAAATATGCAGCTACAGTATTTCTAAATGTGACACTGACTAGGTGTTCAACAGATCATTTAGCTAAATTTGTTGTGCAACTACTTATGAGAATCTCTAATAAAGGCCCCTGAGTCAACGGAGGCCTTCATTTAAATAATGCCTTTTTTCTTCCTCTCACAGCAACGCACTTCATCCATTTTCATTAGCATAATCTGATTTAGCACAAGTAAACAAGCAAGCAGACGGGCAGAAGAAGCAACAGAAAACAACCAAACAACATGCGCACAGAATGGAGCCGAGGATCAGCAAGCAACAATAAAAGTATGCTAATGACGGTGATTTTGTGACATCTTTTGTCGTGCCCCCCTGCCTTCACTGGAACTGCCCTGTGTCTCTTGGGTGGGGGTATTGATGCATGGGGGGGGGGGCAACAAAGTTTGTGAGCATGAATCTGTTATCCAGGGCCTCCTAGTGATCATGGCTGGTGCATTCACTGCTAATGGGCTACCTCAACTGGATGTCGAATTGTTTGTAATACCACATGTCCGGATAACTGACAATGAACTGGCAACAGTGACATGATGTTCCTAAGCGTATTTCAGCCACTCTACAGTGTCATGTCTCCCTGTTAAAATTGGCTGCTTTTCCACTGCACCAAGTACTGTACTGTTGGTACGGTACTTTTGGTACTTCCCCTTTTCCATTGACATCCATTCGAACACCAGTACAAAAGTTCCAGTACCAAAAGTGCCAATTCAGATGTGATGCTGGTACTGAAAAGTCATGCAGACGGTGATGGTTCTTTAAACAATACAGCTGACCTAAGCATGACAGTGGAAACACCCACTGGAGGCTTGTGTCCTACTGGATTGGAGTACTGCTGTCTCAGAAGCCTCTGTCATGAAACGGTGACGATGGCTTTGTTGATGCGTAATATGAATAAGTCTTAGCCCAAACTAAGAAAATTATCAAGCGATAAATAAGAATATGGAAGACATAACGATTGAACTAATCACTTAGGGTGTGTAAAAGTTCCTTCCAAAGGCAAATTTCATCAAAAAACTTTTATCCGTTAGCTGTTTGAGATCATGTAAATGAGATGAATAAAATTTCAGCGATCTTCTGTAAATATTTTATAAAATCTGACTACGTATAACTGTGACTTCATCTTGGATGGTCATGCCCCCTTTCCTTGTTTTTTTTTCTTTACACCCTAAGTTAACATCACCCTTCAGGAAGCACACAAACACTGCCAAGATACAATATCCCGCAGTAATGATTACTTGTATTAATGAACCTGAGTTGTGTTGTTTTCAGGGCAGACTGTACATGCATCTTGTATCTCTCATGCTTGTGGGTTGTATGGGCACCGTACACCATCAGAATAGCCTTGTGATCTTTTAGCAGATATTCTTCATTGTGTAAATACGCACACACACACACACACACACACACACACACACACACACACACACACACGCACATGTAGGGTATACCTATCCTTATGGGGCCCGCTCATTCACTTCTATGGGAAAAATGCTAACGCTAACTATGACAACCTTAACACCCCCCCCCCCACACACACACACACACACATGCACATATATAGATAGTGTTCAGATAAAATTCACCACATTTGCATTTATATAAGGGTATGATGGAATTACACAACTTATATTCCTAAACTTTAAAACACTGCACACGCTCCAACTTTAAAAAGACAAATGAAATGAAAGCAGTCTGAGGTACCATTTAATGTGATTCATTATTGCATCAGTCTTTCTCTTTAACTGTACTTATATATTGTTTTATTTGCAAGGGATATGGGTTTAATTGTACCTTTAGACAGTCATGGTTGAATGTTGTTTTTTTTTTTTTTAATTCTAATTAACTACCTAAGTAAATGTGAAAATGAGGATGATAATTAAAGCATGTTATTATTATTTTATTATTATTGTTCTTGTTGTGTCCGGTTGTATTAAATCCCTGTGGTAAGAAGACATTGTTCATGTGCTTGTATATCAGTGTTAGTATACATACATATACATACACACACAGACACACTCATATATATATACTGTGTCTAAGGCAGATTAATATACATAAAGATGATCAACTAGAATGATCTGCATCTTCTATCCAAACATCCATCCATCCACTCACCCATATCGCTTATCCACTATTTTAATATCAGCATTAAAGATTTTTAATATATCCTGTCACCCTTTGCTGTACAGTTATCATACATTTTCTCTTGCTAAAAGACAATAATTTTCACAACTAGGCCTATACAGTTTATACGAGCTATAAGTGTTTTATATCAGCTGTATCGAATTAATCGGTATTCAAATAATTTCGTATTTTCCATTTCTCCGTGCAGTTTACCCACCCATCTTCTAACTGCTTAGTCGGTAGGAAAGCAGGGGGGTCATGTCATTTCGTTGTGAATAAATAAACATTTATAATTATGCCAGTACTACTGCCACTCCCTCTAACAACAACAACAACAACAATAATAATACGATTGATAATATTTATAATTATTATGTATTATTATAATTAATAACGCATTGGTACTATGCCCATGGTACGTATGATATTGACATAACACCGTATTCTTTTTATGGTACGTAATTCACATTTTTCTACATTAGTAGTAGATGATAATTCCCGTTATTAAAGAACAAAACAATGCTTATTTATGCATATGCATCAATAAAAATTATATTAATAATTGCAACCATTGTAATAAGTATAGCTCTTTTGTAATATCAATGATTTTCTGTAGTAGAATTTTCAGTAACTTCAACAGACTATTAGAATCATGTGCGACATGAAAATCATAGCATATTGTGCTTGATTTATATATAATAATTATTTAACCGATATTAATACATATTTCAAATGTGTTCGTTTTTTACAAAGCACCCCCCTCCCCGCAGACCCATCAATAACACCACAGCTCAGAGCATATTTGTCCAGATATTACAGACCGTTAAAAACAATTTTGCACGCTTGGTTTATTAGCGAATTAAAAAACACTTAACGGCCGAATGTAGAGCTTGGAGTCAGCTGTTAGGCGCAGAAGGGCTGTCGGGTTAAAACAATAAGCAGCGCATCAGACGACGTAAACTCGCAATGAGCCCATTAACTTCGCGTGCGAAGCAACAGCACAGACCGGTCACAAAACGTATTGCATCGCCCAACTTTATTTTACATCAAGTGCACAAGGAATAGAAAAGACGTCACACATTTTCGGCGGTTTAACAAACCAAATTAGTTCTCGGTTAATCGAACAGATGACATAGTACAATTTAAACGATTTCTTACCATGCACATATATCTTTAACCATTAGCAAATATGGCGAGCTCAATTAATTACTTAGAAAAGATGTGTACACTGAGAAATAACATTGCAGTTAGTCTTAATCTTCGAACATTCGAAATACGTTGTAAGACCACATGCAATAAATACTTTGCTTTCCCCTATTTTTTCGATCAATTGTAGCTTGGACAAGTGCCTGTTTTGGAGCCGTTCTTCATTAGTTTAGTCCATGAGCCATTCTGTCGCTTAGAATATACTGTTTCAAGTTTTCCTTGTTCATTAAGTAGCTTATCTACAGTCGTAACTTCTTTCCTTAGTTATTTAAATTATTACTTATTATAGCCGAGCTGGAAGCAAGTTTTTCCCCCGCTTACAATCCGTTTCAATGGGCGGAGTGTGTCTTATTCGTTTAATTGAGCTTCAGTTTCTTTGTAATGACATCAGATTTGAACAGCCACCCCCCCTCCCCCAGAAACAGACACACACGCAATCCATCCTTTAACCACCACCACCCCCCCCCCTCCAACCCCAGCCACATAGCAGGAAGCTCATTGGTTCTTCGGAGGCAGTGGAAGAGACAATAACGTTCTCCCCTAGATAGAGCATCGTTGTGGAGCCCGCTATAAAAACTGCCATCCTGCCCAAGTTAGCAAATAGGCGACAGGCACTGTTGGAAATAACAAGTTCAGTCGTGACAGGAACGTTTTCATCATCTGTCCTGTTTTGGGTAAGTCGTTCATTTGAAACTGGCCGGCTCGACTGGACATTGGTTATCAGTAAGAATGTGTCAAGACTTTTTCTTAAAAAAAAATAATATCATTATATAGATTACCATCGAATTAAATGGAATAAGTCATTGGTCCGTTCAATAAAATATGAATAAAATAAAGTTAATAGATAACATATCATCTTTGACAAACTTTTTCGTTGCGGAGCATATAAATTGTTTCTTTTTACTAAAAAAAAAAGTGATTGCGGACAAAAAATATTTCCTTTCTTTTTGCAGGAAACGTTGTGGTGAAGCTAAGAAAACTATGGACTCTGATACCAGTCGCGTGTCCAGCAGACCATCCTCCCCAGAGGTGGAGGATATTTTCCTTTCCGCGAGAAAGACAGGAGGCTTCTCCGGCACCGTCTCCTCCACGCAGAGCGACTCCCCTCCGGAGCTGAGCGCAGACTTGAGGAGCCTCTCCAGCAATGACGAGGACGCGCTCACCATGAAAATGCTCTCGAAGAAAGACCGCAAGCTGCTCTCAGAGCATGAGCTGCAGACAATGCGACTAAAGATCAACAGCCGCGAAAGGAAAAGGATGCACGACTTGAACATAGCCATGGATGGGCTACGGGAGGTGATGCCTTATGCTCACGGCCCGTCGGTGCGCAAGCTTTCTAAAATTGCCACTCTTCTCCTTGCAAGAAACTATATCCTGATGCTGAGTAATTCGCTGGAGGAAATGAAGAGGTTGGTGGGTGAAATTTACGGTACCGGTCACCACAGCAGCTTCCATCCCTCTGCTTGTGGGACCATGACGCATACAGGTCCCCTGCCCGGTCACCCGGCGGTCTCACACGCTTCCCACCCAGTTCATCACCCTTTGCTCCCGCCGCCGGTCTCCACCGCTGCTTCTCTCTCCGCACCCGGCATCTCGGCAGTGAACCCGGTCAGACCTCACCACGGACTTCTCAAAGCCCCGTCTGCCAGCGCGGGCCCCCTCGGCAGCAGCTTCCAGCACTGGGGCACAGGGATGCCCTGTCCTTGCAGTATGTGTCAGGTGCCCCCTGCACACGTATCGGGCATTAATGCCGTGAGCATGTCCAGACTGGCGACCGACTCAAAATGACTTAAAGGCCCACTGTAAAGCAACGGGTTCAAGAACTTTCTTGCTGATATCCGATTGTATAGATACTATTGATGTGTCTCAGTTTACTTCAACACACTGATTGAACGATCCGTTGTAAAGTGACTATAGGTCAACAAAAATGAATGGTGAGCTAGATTAAATAATGGTTAATTTAGTTTTTTAATAAACCTTCAATGGGCGTTTTTAAGAAAATCAAAAATGTAGAATGCTTCAAACATCCATGCTACTTTCATTGCGTCACCGTAAAAATCAGACACTGGATGGATTTAAAGAAAACAAAAAATGATTAGACGATATGAACTATTGGTAAAACACTATTGTAGATCACAGTTCAAATACCATTTTAACATGGCGTAATTCATGTTTTTAAAACGTAAGCTCTAACGTAGCCATCATCTTATAACTTTCACGTTAGTATCCCTTATACGCATCTCTTCGATAATTTCATTTCACTCCGAATTACAGAAAATGTCATTTACATGTAAATATGTAGATCTCTAATTTTGTTTATATAGTACGAAAGATTTTATATTAGACTTTGTCAATGTGTTTGGGGTGACCTCCGGGCTCTGACGTTCTTACTTCTGCTTGAAACGCGCTATTGTTATATTAAGCATTACAGTACTGGTGACAACACTTACTCTTACCTGCCTTTTCATCTTTCTGTAACTGGTCCGGTCCCATTTAGTCTCTCACAGAACCCAGGGTCGGGATGAAGTTAATACAGTGTTTTACTCGTTGGTGTTTTCTTTTTCTTTCTTTTTTGCCAAACATGTGACTGTCACTGCCAGACGTAAAGAATTATCATCTCTTTATTTTTGTATGAAAACTGCTAAATGATATTTATTTACTTATTTTACTGGGATTTGAAATGAACGAGTGATACTATGTTGGCATTTTAAATGTTAATAAAGAGGTTTAATTGAAATAATTTGTTTCCTCCTCGTTTTTTTTCGCCCCGTGCTTATCTATAAATAGTAAATACAAAAGGTGTGATCTGAACAGCTGAAACCCGTGTATTTACACTTAATTGATAGACTCGTAAACGAAAACCATAAATCAAAAAATACACAAATACGTTTTAATGAAAAGCACAATAATCTAAAGGAAAATGGGTAGGCCATATGAATTAGCTCTATATAAAGTTATCAAGTGATTACACAGAGTATATGAAACTTCAGCAATTATCTATAATATGAAATGTTATTATTTTTTTTTACAAATGTTTTAAAATGATAAGTTTACTTTCATCAGTGAAGCAATAATTTCAACTATTTTCACATCGTATGTGGTTACGTTTGAACTTCTTTAAAAAACAAAGATTGAAAGTTGGATTTGGTAGCTTTTTAACTATAAAATAAGGAGCATATACTATAATGTAAGGAAAATGTTAATGTCTTTTAAGACATTTAGCTGTATAATTACAAGTAGTTAATTTAAAGTAGTACTATGTCCTGCACCTTCCGTGAGAACTCATTGTGTTACACACACACACACACACACACACACACACACACACACACACACACACACACACACACACACACACACACTGGCACATATGCACGTAGACTGGCAAGAAATGCTTGAAATATTAAGAACTAACGATTTTGTAATCTTGATGGTGGAAAGGTAACGCGAAAATTAGATGTTTTGCGGTATCATTTCCCTTATGTATGCCTATATGTTTTAATAGAATTAGAAACAACTTGACCAATTTAATAACATTAGTGATAATGCTGTAATAATGATTTGTCGTTATTATTTTGATTTTCCCCCTTTTTTAAAGTGGTGCATTGTTTCAAGATACAATTACAGTGATGGAAAAGAGCTGAAGTTACTTATTAGCAAACAATCATTAGCGGTTATTTTTAAGGACACTTCGCAATACAGTTTGCGGGTAGAAATACAGTTCATGTAACTCAAAACGACAGTGTCTTTCATGATGTGTTCAAAGTTTAAGTTTTTATGTTAGTTGTAGGTTTGCAGTGATGGGTATGATCACCATACACATTGCAGGATGTTATTCTAAAAGTAAACGCAGGAAAAACGTAATAATAATAAAAATAACAACAACAATACTACTACTAATAATAACAGCAATATTATTATTATTGTTGTTGTTGTTATTATTATTATTATTATGTTCTTCACAATTATTACTTACTAAACATAAAGTGCAACTGAAAGGATCATTAAGGAGTAATTTAGGATGCTGAACAAAAAGATCCCAGCAATAACAATATTAACAAACCGTGTATCTCTTTGGATTTTCCCTTTAACAAATAGTTATTCACATTATCTATAGTGGTAATTCGTTCATACATTATTATTATTATTATTATTATTATTATTATTATTATTATTATTATTATTATTATTATTATTGTTGTTGTTGTTGTTGTTGCTGTCTGCCGATTTCTAAGATTTTCATTTATTACGGGATCACCGTGTACTTAAATCTAATTAATACTGAAATGAATAATGTTCCAAAACATTAACGCCGACATTGTTATTGTGCTTTTTTTGGAACTTATTTCAGGAACACAGATCATAATAATTCGAAAGATTAAGCGGTCAGAAGTATTTTTTTCTGCTGAAAAGTGTTCAAAATACAAAAAAAGAAGGAAATTTAGTGTAGTGCATGTCGATGTCGGTTTATGCAATATCTTACATACACCCATGTGACATATAGACCTATTATTATTATTATTATTATTATTATTATTATTATTATTATTATTATTATTATTATTATTATTATTATTATTATTGCCGTTGTTGTTGTTGTTGCATGGTGGTGGTGGTATTGTTTCAATCGCTCTGTTTAAAAGTTGTCTGACAATACGTCGGTAGGGTCCGTTAGATGAGCTCTCTGCGCTATAGTGTGTATTTAATTTGCTACCGGCTGCACACACCTTCTGTTTCAGAGTACATAATGAAAATGGTTCACAAAGCGTAAACCGAAATGTGTGTTTATGTATGTCTGCCAGAGGAAAAGACCGATGGAGAGAGAGAAAAGGAGTGAAATCGTTTGTTAATTTTAGCAGGATATAATGCCTTTATAACCTAATATATGGTCTTTATTCCTGCATGATTAAATGATAACACATTTCCCCACAACATAAGCTTTTTTAAGACGAAGTGGAATAAACTTTGTTTTCGTTTTAAATACATCGCTACTTAAAATGTAGGCTACTCTGCTATAATCGTTGATTTCTCCACAATTATTGCCTACTTTATAGTGTTAAAAGTGCAAGAATGTCATGCATAATTAGTTGCTTTCCTGCTGGCAGTTCGATTCGATTTCTTTGCATTTTGCGTTCATTCAGCCTCATGCACCAATGTAATGAAACCATTTATGGATTTTACAAAATACTGTGATATCACGGACGTCAATATAACTTAGAAACAACTGACAACTCGAGTTTGCGCTTTTCTTTCATGTTTAATACAACTCAGCAAATACATACAAAGGACACCAAGTAAATAAGTCCGTTTTTATTATCGCGCCACCTATATAGAATTTACTAATTTTAAGCACACCGTTTATTCTAATATAAATTCAAGAATTTTGTTAGGAATAGGAGACGAGAAGAATTTAAACCATTGTAGAGATATTAAAATCTAGGGCAAAGCAACAGTGAAAATTAAATTATAAAAAAATTTGTGTTGTCATCTCGTTGCATCTCAGACCATAAAATATATGTAAAGTGCATGGAGAAATGCGACCCTTTTATCTCACGTCATCCATATACTGATGTGTATCATTTAATTCTATACGTCATTACGATGGGTATTATGTATAATTTAATAACCAAGTCGACCACCTCCCCTTCAGCCTTGCTGTTACCGTCTTTGATCCAGACACAGTATGCAATTAACTGTTGCCTTCAGCACACTCACACAAATCCCCTTTAAAGCGAAGAACGTGCAAAGAGATTGAATTACAAACATTTAAAATGACAATATAGAGCTATTAGCTGTTAGGCAACAGTTGTCGAAGCATTAATTTCAGCGACGTCTGAGAAATTCTGCATGACCCATACTCGTTATTTTTAAATTTACCCGACGCAGTTAACGGCACCATTGCGCAGTTATACTTAACCGCGGAGGGCGCACTACGTGGGAAGAAAACAAACTTTCTCGCGCAAGGCTGTATCTGGTAGATTGGTTAGTGTGTCCCTTCTGTTGCTAACGCCAGGATTCTTTTATATTTGGTTTTATATACGGGATGTATAACAACAACAAAAACAACAATAATAATAGTAATAATAATAATAATAATAATAATAATAGTAATAATAATAATAATAATAATAATAATAATAATAATAATAATAATAATAATAATAATAATAATGTTCATAGTGTGTGACTGTATGTGTGAGCTTGGGCATATGTGTGTCATTAGGCATCCAGGATGTCTAATGCTTTGCTCTCTACAGGCCCAAGTTCAATACTGCCACCCTAAGCTCAATACGTGTTTGAAAGTTGGATGGATGGATGGATGGATGGAAGCTTTTTAAACTGATGCAAAGTGATGCACAGCCTGTAGGGTCACTCTTCCTCTGACTTCTCTTTGTGGGCAAGAATGTCTTCGATGAGGCAGAAGAGGACTGGCGACACTAAACAGGGCAGGATGCAATTCATACTGAAGTAATGAAGTAAGTGTGACGGAAATCACACAGAGCCGCTTCTCTCGGCCAACTTCTTCTTTGCCTTCTCTGCTTTAGAGGTATCGCTCACTGACATCCCTTACCTGCCGGAAAAGGTAAGCAGCGAGAATTTTCAGGGGGTGTCTGGAGGCATGCTCCTGGCCGGGGAGACGCAGCAAATGGGCCCGGGGAGGGGTCTAGACTTCACTTTTTCCCTGCTTACTATCATGCAACTTCAAATCCGTAGCCCATCCACCCCTCCCCCAGAAGCCAACCCCCACCAGTAAAATTGCCCTTTGCTTCTTCGTTCCCATATCTGCTCCCCCTGGGAGAGGAATTTAGTCACAGTAACAGGTGGGAGAGAAGAAAGGGGCGGGACTCAGAGGTGGGAAGGGAATGCTGTAATCCCATTGTGCTGGAGAGCTATTGGCAAGCAGTGGTTAAAACCTCAGTCTGTCTATCTATCTATCTATCTATCTATCTATCTATCTATCTATCTATCTATCTATCTATCTATCTATCTATCTATCTATCTATCTATCTATCTATCTATCTATCTATCTATCTATCTATCTATCTATCTATCTATCTATCAGTTCAGTTTGTCTTTAAATGATTTGCTGAACCTCATCTAATATAAGTTTCCACCAACCACATTCACCGTATCATATGGCAGAATTAATTACCCCTCTAGCGCTCCAGAAATCTCTTCTCTCACACCTGATTTGCTCAGATCAGTGCTTGAACTGGGAAAAACACAAAGAACACAAAACAAGTGTCAGTGTTATTCAGTGCTTGAAGATTATGGGAGGTGCATTGTTTTGGACTAAAATAACGCATGAACACCTGTTGGATGGCCAATTCAATCGTTAAATAGAGCATGTAAAAATATGTAAATATATTTAATACACTTGGGCTGTGGTGATTTGTGTCAGAGTATTTATGTCATTTACAAACTTTTTTGTATGACAACCTCCATTTCTTTGCCTTATAGTCTTGTTAATATGAGGTTAAGTTTCCCTGTAACAATCACTAACTAGTGACAGCGGATTGCATCATTTTCGCAGCAGAGCAGCTGGCTCAAAAGAAAATCGTTCAAACTGAGCCACCACCAACTCAGGCTTTGTGCAGCTGAATATTCATAGCATGTCGCGGTGAGGTGGAGAATCCAGGCTAACACCAACTTACACTGGAATTAAGCATCACGGAGAACGGCGCAGATGTGCAGGCTTTTCAGGGAAATGCATCTTATTTTGTTGGCTGAAGGGATTATAGCCAAAGATTCGAGGAGAGGCATCGATGACAGAGGCAAACAGAAACAAGGAAACAGAGGGAGTGGAAAAAAAATAAAACTATTGGGTTTCTAGCAGACCCAGGGAAATGGGGCATTAACTATAGAGAGCTCAGAGGTCTGATTGTTGTTAAGACCATTGAATATCTTTTATATCGTATACCGGTCCTCGGGGACCCATAGACAGTCCATGTTTTTGCTCCCTCGCAAGGAGCAAAAATGTGGACCGCCTGACAGGCAGTCGGGAGGGAACAAAAATGTGGACCATCTGTGGCTCCCAGAGGACCGGATTGAGAAACACTGTCCTGTAGATTCTTCTCTTAAGGCACCTTGATGATAGCGACCTTCCTATTATGGAAGGATTTAGGAAAAGTCTTCCGGCTTGTGAAACAGTTACAGAAGATGAAGGCATTTATGATAGTTATTGGGTATGGTCACAATCACAATGGGTTAATCATGACATACTGTCACTTTTTTCATATGGGCATAAACCAGTAATATGCTCAGTAATATGCTTGGTATTAGCTGTAGGTATTTATGTAACAGTTTCTGCATTTTAATAAACAAACAGGGGTTAAAAACTTCACATTTTAGTCACACTTTAAAAAATTTTGAAATGAACACCATAAAACTGGATTATTTCCTATCATACAGTAACCAGGCAGAATAATACCTGCATTTATGCAAATTTTAATCTTACTGTATAGGCTAAGCGTTTCTTGTTATATTTCAGGCAATATTGCATTTACCAATAACCACTCTGAAAATGCCATTTTCTCTCTTTCCAGTGTTTCAAAATTTTGGGGAAAAAAATACTGCTGCTTCTTCAAAAAGATCACACAGTAAAATTACTGTCACGCTTTTCCAAAATCAACTTCGTTTTAATATTATTTTATATCACTTGTGTGTTTTTCTTCGTTTCAGTCTTTTATATGTATTTGCAGAAGTCTGCACTGTCAAATCAGTAAATTACACCTGACGAACGACATTCTCTATTTTTTTTCATTTATGATAGAAAAAAAAAAAAAACATTTGCTCCATAAATAAGCAACACGGGTAATAACAACATTGGTACTTAAAACAGTGTGTTACAAGGAGATTTTCTAGTTGTCTTGAAGAAGACCAAATCTTTCATGTCCTGCAGTGCCAGACCCTTCTCACATAGTTATTTTTTCTGAACTAACAATTTGCTCGCACATGATTTTGAGAGAACTTTATCTGAATTCCTGAAAAGCTGAAGCAGAGGGCCAGTTCGTCCTGGAACAGTTTCGGGCGTTTTCCTGTTCACAGCATGCAGTGCGTTATGAGATTTTTTTTTACAAGACTCAGCAGACTTATTTGCCATGTGTACACGCGTAGACAGTGCATGTACATAGTGGAAATATAGGTAATAGCGAAACATTATAAAGTGCAGTGAAATACGCATTATTAAAGGTCACTCTGTAAAAGTTTGTAAAGACACAAAGTAAAAAGAAAAAAGTAAAGCGACACAATAGAACACAAACTTTCATTTAAAAGAATTGCACATCTGAGAATATTGCACCATAATGCAATTATTATTTACCAATTATTTTTATTTTTTAATAGAAAGTTCAACCTTCACTTCTGGCCCACACTTCCTTATAGTCTACTTTTAATGAATAAAAACAATGCAAAATAATTTTGACATGAATGCTGTACCCTCAGTTATCATGTAAAAAACCTGGCATATTATTGCAAAATTTTATGTATATTTTTTGGATAGGGGCTGCTGTGGTAACTGTCCTTTTAATAGTTCTTTTAATTTGAGAATTAATCGTTCGTATATTTCAGCAGTTTTTAGCACCTCTATATCATAGTACATATTTTGTTATGAAAGAAAGTACCACTTTTAATTTAAACAGTTTCTGATTTTATTTGTGTTGCAATTTTTTTAAATGAGTGAATATTATGAATTTGTGCAATAAAACAGTTGAATGATTCACGTTGCTCTTGGACATTAGTATATAATTAAGAAGTCAAGACGCAAGGGGCTTGGCTTAAAGGGTTAAGGACTTTTACAGTTTACCAGTTATAATGAATTTTTGAGATTTTCTGTACTATTACAATAATTCCTGCTAACAGACGAGAACTGAGAACTTTAGACTGATCATGATTCCATTTGTTTCGACGGCATCTGAGGTTTCATGGTGCATCTCGTCAGAACAGAGCTACCGTCTTTGAGTGAATTAAGAGGGATTCAACAAGGGTGGAATCAGTATCCAACAAGAGGCCTGGTGAACAATCCCATGCTATAAGAAGAGACAGGGTGCATCAATGTATTTACTGAACGGATGGAGAGAAAGGGTGTTGTATGGGTGAGGTTTTGTTAATGGAGTCCTCCTGCTGGTCAAAGCAATTTTCAATGGGGGGGGTAATCCTGTCAAGTAAGCGGACCTTTGGATATTCATGGCGTAAGGAGCAGCGAGCGTTGGAAAGAAAGGGAGGTGAAAATGGGATTTAACTTCAAAGTGAGTGCGGGAGTACATCAACTGGACATTAATTGCATGCCTACGAGAGACAACGGCATCGCTGGAGCATGGCTCGGACTTGGTCAAGCCTGTCCCGGACAGGGTGGGGCAGGGGGGCAGGTTTGGGTGTAGATCCTGTGTGCTCTGCTTGTTGTGCACCGTCGAAGAAAAGGATGGCCTGCCTGGGGTAATTGTGAGAGATCCATCTGCCCCTGTTAAGGAGAAGTGATCAGATGAGGTCCCCTCCAAGGAACTCTGAGGTGGTTCTCGAGTGGACGGCCGTGTGAACCGCAGGCACGATTATCTACTGCAATCGAAACAGAAAAGAATATTTTAACTCAAACCACGACCTCACTGAACCCGAATATTATCCTGAAATGCTAGCTCCTTACGGAAATCTTCTCTTTATTTTTCCATGTTTTGAGTTGGGACATATGCATCGATACTGAAATAGGGATTCTTTCAATCTGGATATTTTGATTTTGAGAATCAATTCAAACATCAAAGGATCGATTTTTACCTGACAATTTAAATGCTTTTATTAAAAGGAGCAGGACGTGGACCATCACCAGGCAGGGATGCAGATAAAGGGAAAGATTTAACAGCAGCTCTCAGGCAAATTTTGTCACCAAATATCACTCATCCCTATTTAGGAATTAAGTCGTATAATGACAGTCAGGAGCGTAGGTTTCATATTTGGGGGATGGGGTATATTGGGGTCAGAGGTGTGATGTCACGGCGCCTTATAAGGCGATTCTATAGTCACTGTATACAATTACTTTTTTTCGTTTTTTTTTTTGCTGTTATAGGTATAATATAAAAGTGAAGTTTATCTATCCGGTTTACTGTTTTTCGTTGATAATAAGCTGTATTAACAGAGGTTAGGGTTCTCCAGATAGAAATTGTAAGGACATTTTTTTTATTAATCATATTTGTTTTTCATAAACCAAACATTGTATTTGATATTATTCAGGGGAGTGACCCCCCACCCCCCATTTCACCATTGCCCCCCCCCACCAAATCTATCCCTAAGATGGGAATTTTAGTTCACACTTCATCAGATTATTTGTGCAGTTACATCTGATTGCCATATTTTATGATTTTCCCAGGGGGCCATATACTCTGCAGTCTCCCACTTTTCCAGCAGGAGATGAAATCTGGCCTACATGCTGAGCCGGCATCCACTTCCACACCCCAAAGGTTCGTTGTTCAGCAGATGCTGCTACTTTGAGCCTGCTAGCAGTATTGAGTTGCACTGGCGTACCTTTCAGTTTATTATTAAATGTGATTAAGGCTCTGCTCTCAGTCTTGCGTCTGCCTCCCGCTTGCCCCACTCTGGCCCCGTGTCGGGCCCCCCAGATGCCCAGCGGCCGGATGGGGTCCGTTTACTGCCGACCCTGATTCAATTGTTGTGTAAGGGGGCACACGCTTTGAGCCTATCAGATGTCACAGTGGGATGCTACTCCACATGGTGACTCCCAACAATATTACCCATGTTTGGCATGACTTACACATAGAAAAATTCAAATTTTCCACAAATTTTGAAGATGACCCAGATTCCACAAAAAAAAAAAACAACACGTTGTGGCACGTGTTAGGTGGGTAGCATAATTTAAGTTAATAATATTGAGTAATAATTGAAAATTTAACACTAAATGATTTATATTTCCTAATCCTAAATTCCTATATTTAAATTTGCCATTTATGCATTTTGTTCAAACACACACACACAAACACACACACACACACACACATAGACACACACATGATCATACACAGGAGTTTCAGATTGGGTGAATCACAGTGATGGATGCGTGGGTGTGGCTGGTGTCTTACTTCTCCTTTCACTGTCCTCGTGTCCTTTCACAGCCTTGTTTAGCTCTGTTCCACAATTTATCTTCATTTGTTTAACGTGTCCTGACACTCTCATGAAAATCAATTCTGCATCAGCTTGGACTTGGACTTGTCAGGTTCAAATGGAATTGGCTTGTTAACACAAGACCAACCAGACTGACACACATACAGACACACACACACACGCACACATACACGCACAACAAGTCCAGACTGCCATCTGATCATAACTAGAGATTGGATGGATGGATGGATGGATGGATGGATGGATTGATGAACGGATTATCATCATTAGCAATCGATTCACTATAAAATAATGCGAAAGATTTTTAGTGCACCGATATCAAGACAAAATTTGTCAGAATACTGTCTCAGACTGTAGACTTTATATATTCTTCTTAATATTTGTTTAAGCCCCTTTGAAGATTAAACCAAAACAGTTGTAAATCAGATTTATTTTTAATCAGACAGGACTCCCATGCTCTGTTCCTCAATAGACCTCAAACATAATGATTGTCGGTGGGGGGGGTTTTGTTGCACATTTCATTGTAGATGTCATATAAGATTAACTTGCTTTTCTCTCTAACTCTCCTTTCCTCTTTCATAGTACGAATCCACCGCCCCCGCCCCTCTTTGGGGTGTGTGCATCCTCATCCATCATATCCCATATCCCTTAACCTTCTATGCCCCCCCTCCCCCCCCCCGGCCACCCCCTTCACCAGGAAAAAAAAACCCAGATTCAGATGCCATATAGATGAGTGTGAGCTGCAGTTTCCAGCTGATTCTGATGGGCGACGGTAGATCCATCACTGTCGGTCGCTGGCAAAAGGGGCTGATGGTGTATTTAGGACTCACTGTCATGGCGTGATCCCCGGGTTGTGCTTAGAGGGAAGGACAGCTTCGCTTCTGCATATCGTGCTTTTTTTTTAAAGTGATTACCTTCAGCAGAATGATTAGATCTTCGAAGGACTAAATCAATTAACTCTATAGCGTAATTGTGTATTAATTGTATATGTATAAGGAAATTCCTTTGCATGAGAAAGTTACTGTGGACAGGTTTAATGCTTTGTATTTTTTGCTTGTAGCATTTTATATCAGCCTTGCTTAAATTGGATCCTTAAATGCAAAACATATGTAATTTCCTTAATTATACTAACAAAAATTTCTCTTATTTCTGAAATTCAATTCAATTTCACTGTACTTATCTTTTGCTAAAAATGGCAATATTTTATCCATACTATACAATATATATGAAAGCGAGCTTCAAGGCATTCTGATGCTAGACAAACTGGCGGCTCAGTCCCTCAGTGTCAGTAAGGCAGCGTAAAACCGCACGCTACCCCGGCTGCGCGTATGTATACATCTTGCGCGTTAAATAGCCGCGATCACAGAGAGCGAATCATCAATGGCCTTTCAAGGAGCACCCGCGGGGTCACCCCTCCTCAGCCTGCATGGGACCAAATGCTCTGTCTCTCAGGCAAATGCTCCCAGAGGATGCTGGGAGGGACAATGGCCAGCCTTCAGCGATTGGTTCCACCTTATTAACAGCTTGTAATCTTCTCATCTCCTTGTAGGGGTCTGGCCGCCACACTCTCCATGACCGAATTAGGAGCTGAAGGGGACAAAATACTGCCTGCGTGACTCACTTTTGATGCATTAACCCTTCGCATTTTTGAAAGACGTGCCTGTTATATCAGTATTGTTGCCCGTGCACCTGTTCCCTCAGGAGGGAGGCGAATATAGACGTTTGCATCTGTTAATTTCTCATTAGCTTGTGGGCGCACATTTCAAACGGAAAATGTCTTTCGGTAATATTGCCTCAAGGTGTTGGGTCCAGCGTAAGCAGTTGGTCATATATTACTCCCATTGCAGATGAGACAAATGTACCGCGTTTGCCCCGTGTATGAATATTAATGATGGTATCACAACCTGGCAGTTTACAGTTTGCATTTGACCTTCTAAGTACACTTTTTTTTTTACATTTACAAACCAAATTCTTAGAAATTTGAATTATTGTTCTGGAATAAGGTCTTTTTTTCTGCTTTGATTAAAGAGTAAAGATGCAATTTTAACATGCAATGTATGGAATTGATGTCGTAAGAAGAATTTCCCATGGAATCAAGTCCATCTTATGCTAATCATTTGAAACAATCACACAAATAACTAAAAAATTATTTTAAATTTTTTTTTTTAATTTGTTACCAGCGCTCGCGTTCCAGTCCATGACAAGAGGCCTGGAAACCTCTTCAATCTGTCTACTGTTCAACTCCCTACAGTTATTGGACTACGCGATAACAAATTTATCGGAATTAGCGAATTGAGCGAAATGAGCAAAGCGGCGATTGAGAAACCATGACCTTATTTGCGGCCAATTGACATTCAGCCTGCGCTGGGGGCATTTGTCTCAATGGCAAGCTGCTCGCGCCTGCTACGCTGGTATTCATGGAGGCCGGATAGCTCCCACAAGCCTCTCAGGAAATTAGGTGAAATAAAAGGCATTTAGATCACAGGTGCAGCTTTGGGAGACGAGTTCTGTTGGCAGATCAGCAGACCAGGCTGGGAAAGCTGAAGGACAGGACACAAGCAGGCATCTGAGACCGGCACCGGTATCCGAGGCGGACGGGACGCCCCTAGCCCCAGCATCACTACCGCAGACAGATGGTCTCCCCCGGATGGACCCGGCTAAAGCCCCCACAAAGCCACCCCCCACCCATTTAACACACACACACACGCCCTGTGAGAGGCCTGTTCCTGCTTCAAGACCATGAAAAGGGGTCGGGGTGCTGGGGAGGCTTTTTCCGTGTGAAAAAGGATGTATTAGTCCCTGACACTGAGCTCCGAAATCAATTCCATGTTTTTTGCCGGCGAGGGGGGCAGGGCAAGGGGGGGGTGTGCAGGGGAGGGAAGTGGGGGACCTTTTCTTTGACATATTCATGGCCCTGGCTCCATTTTTAACTTCTGTCCGCGATCGCTTGTGTGCATCACTGTCCAGGCAGGTGTCCCTTTCGAGTTTGCACGCGCACATTGGGGGGGGGGGGGGGTGGAGAGAGAGAGGGGGGGGGGGGGACGACATTGTAGCCCTTTTCAGAGGAGAAAACTTTCTCCCCTCTTGTTTTTTCCCTCCTCTTCTTCTTTCCGTCTCTCCCATCCGAGCTGGTCCTCCCTAATCCATCAGTGGCAGCTCTATTCAGCGGCGCCGGGCAGGAGCTGGAAGCGCAGCCGCTCACACGCATCCTGGCCCCACCGCCGCCGCCGCCCGCCGCTCTGTGTCCCCCCGCAGCTGCCCGCCGCCCCGGCCCTCGCCTTTCATCCCGGCCCTTTCCTGTTCATCTGCGGCGCTCCCTTTCAGTCATGGGGGGGCAGGGGGGGACAGCACCAGCCGGGCAGCACCGGTGCCTGGCAGGAAAGTACCTCGGCACATGCCTTTGTGTTTGGGACGGAGAAAAGAGGGAAGAAAGGAAGGTCTCTTCTTCACGTCCTTTTGCATTTGCCATTACCATCTCCAGTCAGCGGCCCCTGTCTCCCAGCCTTCATTGTTTGTTTATAGAAGAGAGGCAGCAGCATAGAGGCTCATTTCAAGGTGTCTTTTTTCCTGTTGTCATTTTTTTTTCTGAAAAAAAAAAAACACAACAGTGGTGTTTCATTGCCTCACCCTTGTGTGTGACCTATTTATGTTTGCCTTCTTAAAATGCGATCTGTAAACGCCTTTGTTGCATTCAGTGTCCTGGTGCCTAATTAGCTTGGATGCTCATTTCTGCGAAAAGCCAGTGGGTTGGATGAGCCTTGCTACAGCTTTAAGACAAACAGGACAATGCTGATCGCATATGAGCCCTGGCTTAGTAACTGTAGTGAAAAGTTACGCGTGAAAAGTGTGCAGGTTACAAGCACAGCGAAGTGGGTGTTAGAAAACGATTGTTTATTATTGAAAGCAAAAATTAAGCAGTAAATTACTGAAAAATTCCACATTATGCAAAGTTAAAGTTCAAATGATCAAATATGCTTGTGAGTACATACATGTGAAACACTGATTATATATATATATATATATATAGTTTCTGATTAAGAAAAAAAGTCTCAGCCAATTAGAAAACTCGGCTGGTGACGGCAACACCTAATTGGCTATCGCTGTATGTGTGTTCGATCTTGAACTCGGGAATGATGCCATTCTCCACTCCCACCCATTCTCACTGCTTCAATCTACTCCCAGAGAAGTCCTCACCCTCTGACTAGATGTTTTCTCACACACTCTCAAGCCCGATTCCGGATCAGAAGCATTTGTCACCCACTGTTCCGAGACGAAGCTTCCAGGCACCAGTGAAAGCTGCCATCATCTTCCTGATCTACGACTGAGAACGTCGGTGTCACTTTGCAGAGAGAATCCTGGCTTCTCTGCATGCCTCCTCAATTGCTTGCTCCTCTACGTTTTGGACCGTGGTCTGGATTGTCTGGATGTAACAGGTAGTTTATCTGGGCAGATATCTGGAAGGGAGAGTCTGGATGTTCAGATGAAACCAGGCATGGACGCAGACGGACTACCATAAAGATCAAAAATTTAACGTTTGCGTGTTTCTGTATGTGGGCACATATGTATTTTTGAACACATGTTATTGTTTTGCAGCTGGTAGGTGGGGAAAACATTGTTCTGGGGAAGAATTGGCAGGAGAGACACAATTTAGTTTCTGTATTTTTCATCAGCTGTCTAAAGCTAAGCTTATGATCTGTACAAATTGTTTGTTGATATCCAAGAAATTAAGTAGTGTTAAGCAAAAAATTGTTGCTAGTGGAAAAAAAATGGCAATAGAAAAACTGATTTATTTGCCTTAACATTACAATTTTTTACAATCTTTTAAAGCAATTTTCCAGCCTATTAAAGAGAAGGACGACTTACCTGAAGCGTCTTATGGGAGGGCTTGACGACAGAATCAAGAAGCCTTAAGCAGATGTGGAAACTGGAGGTGACTTGTAAACTACTTCTCCTACAATCCTCTGTTTTAACTCTAGGAGGAAAGGACATTGAAAGTTCTCTTGCAGCCCTGTTGCTCTTGGCCTGGCCAGACCAGCACAGCTAGGGCCTCAGACACTAGAGATGAACACCAGCACCTCCAACAGCCCAAGCAGGAGAGACTCTGGCTTAGTCACTCCTCTGGGTGGCAGAGCTTCTCAACAGGCCCTGCCCAGAGATGTCAGCTCACTGGGGATGGGGCTTCTTCCTGGACCCGCGTTGAGCGCCATGGGGGCTGGAAGAGGGCCACAGAGGCCTGGAAAGCTCCCCAGGGAGCTGAACCCAGAGGAACAGCAGGAACTGAGGCGAAGGATCAACAGCAGGGAAAGAAAGCGAATGCAGGATCTGAACATGGCCATGGATGCCCTGAGAGAGGTGATGATGCCATACTCATCTCCTGCTGCCCAGCACCACCCCCACCATAGCCGCAGGCTCTCCAAAATCTCCACCCTCATCTTGGCGCGGAACTACATCCTGCTCCTGGGCTCATCTCTGCAGGAGATGAGACGGCTGTTAGGTGAGGTGAGTGTGGGAATGGGTGTGGGGGTGGGCAGGGGCGTTGGCCTGGGGGGAGTCACCCCACGGCTTCTCCTGGCGGGGAACTGGCCCTTCCTCACCACCCCCGGTCAGCTTCTCTTCACTTCCGACTCTCTGCTGACCTCCACCAAGAGCTCGGTCCCACTCCAGCCAACAGAGGAAGCTACTCTCATCCAACCCCAGTGGTCTACAGGAGAGGGACCTGGGGGGCAGCTCTGCTCCTGTGGAGCATGTAAGCTTCCACACGTCATTCATACCAGCCCTGGAACAAGGTACCCCAAGTGACTGAGAAAATCCACACCCCTTCTCTTTCATCACTGCGGCCACCTGTTCTAGCAGATAAACTTTACCCCATCTAACCAGAATGCACCTGTTATTAACTACTTACTTTTTTAGTATGTCAAGAATAACATGTTATGTTATATTATGTTTTCGTCTAGTTTTTCAAGAAGAACTGATGGCCACTTTTAAAGTGACTTCAGGCGTAAAAAAGAGAGAAACATAAATAAACATGTTAACATGATGCATGCATTTACACCTAACACACCTTTATTTCAAAGTAGTTTGCTTACAATCTAAAACACTGCACTCATTCCTGCACAAGTTAGATCGCTGCCTTTCGAATGAACTGTTGTAGAAATAGATCCACGGTTATAATATTGCTTTTTGCTCTTCATTCATTCTTTAGATTTTAATTAATTTCGAGGCTTTTCTTTATAGGTATTAAAATTGTTTCAAGATGGAGAATGTTTATTTAAAATTTTAACACGATCAAATTTAACTGGTTTTGTTTCACTGGTGCTACTGGAAAAAGTGACAAAATTATAGTAGATGATACATGTGCTGTCTGCTGCAATCCGTTTCACATTGTTCGCATAGAAATAAATGCTATTTTTGAACAGTCTGGTGTTAAGGACGTCGGCAGTGTTTCCGGCTGATGACTCTGTGCTTTTCTGTAGGTTTATCCTCATACAGCGACAACACACCCCACTGGCTCAACTTTTGCTTTTGGTGTAGCTGTTCTCTTCCAGACAGCTGTGTGTGGCATTAATTCAACCTGTGGGCTGGGCTATACAGATCAGGGATATAACTCTGCTTTAATGAAAGGCCCAGGCTCTTGGGGATCCCAAATAGTGAAACAGGGCCTTTTCATTTTGCATATTACCCCTGATCCCTGCTCCAATCATCCCCCAACGTGGACAAGATCAAAACCCACTGGCACAATTATTCCCTGACCTAAAATAAGTGCCTTTTAAAATGATTTTTCTTCTCTTCTCCTCCATCTTTAATGGAATTCTTGATGCTTTCCTCTATGTTGGAGGGCTTGTCCGGGTGTTTCAGTGACACACCCTACCTGCACTTCACAATATGTTCAAACACCCAGAAAATGTGTTTTCATCAAAGGGGGGGGGGGGGTGGGGGGGGGTATGGAGAGGGGGTATGTTTTCACTGCAAAAACTCGAACCTTTTGGAGGAAAAAAAAAAGCAGGCAGGCTATTTAAACTGCAGATAAGACACGAGAGAGGGAGGCAATCAGCCCCTTGGACAGAATAGACATGAATAATAGCAATAATAATAACAAAATACTCCAAATAATTGCTATCTCGGAATAAGGGGATTACAGCCGCGGATGTGTGAATGGCAAGTGCTGCGTGTAAAGCAGAGAATATGTTGCCCATTGGGGAGCACAAAAGGAGAGGTACATGCTATTAAGGGAGGGTCCCTTTAAAAGGCCTAGATTTCCTTGCAAGAAGCAGGAGGACGGATGGGAGGGGGTGTTGGATTCAGACCGCAAGATCAAAGTAGGGGGGTGCAACAAAAATCCTATTGCTTTCATTTACATATAGCTGTTTTATGTCTCGAAACATCTCAAAGGGATTACCTTTTTAATTTTTATTTATTTTTTCTTCTGTTACCTATCCCCACGCCTCCCCCTCTGACCCCCCCCTCGCCTGGACTCCCCCGTTTACCCGCCTTTGTATCGCCATACTTAAGCCCCTCTCTCCTTCTTCCCCTCGCTCCGGCGGCCGCTGGTGGCTTTGTTTGCTCTATGCGGGGGCTTCAGTCAGTTCGGCCGGCCGCTGGCCCTCACGTCGAACCCCCGGCTCCAGCTCTTGTTTCTTGCATCCTGGCCACACAGTGATTTGGGGGGGGCAGGGAGGAGGGGGGTGGGTGGCACAGCCATGTCAGATATGATGAAAAAACAAAGGGTCACAAGAGGAGTCAGAGAGGTTATAACCTGAAAACTCCTGCTTCTGAGCACATGCTTGACTTAATGACCGATCTGAAATGGATGCGAAGGTTTCACACAAGTAATATTTATTATCCTGTACTATGCACCAATAAAGGGTCGACACCCAGAGACCTGACAGTCAGAGGCACTGCTAGAGATTTTGGGCCCCATGAAAGCATACCGTATGGGGACCCTGACCCAGACCAATTCAATTGTGTCCCAAATTTGCTTCTGAATTGTTCTAACTTCCCCCTCTTCATGGCACCCCTGCTGATGGTAATTAAATATTAACTATTAAATGTTGAAAAGAGTGCTTCCTATATATATCAGTGAGTAATTATATTATTATGTTTTTTTTATGATACATATAAAGTTCCCCACCCTACCATTTAAATGAGCAGCCTGCTGACAGTGACATCCCAGAAAGACCATGGACCGGTTTCTTATACTTTGCTGATGACTGAAACTTCCGGAATATTCCAAGCCTGTGAAACAAACCCCTGTTATCTGCTAGTTCAGCAGATTGAGGCACCAGCAGGGGGCACCATCCACGGCAGCAGTTTAGCTTCCTACATTTAGCTGATGCGTTTCCTGAAAGCTACGTACAATCGAGAAAGCAGGATTAGGGTTAGGGTTAGGATTAGGGTTAGGGTTAGGATTAGGGTTAGGGTTAGGATTAGGATTAGGGTCAGCCAGCACCTCGCGCAATGGGGGTTAAGAGTCCTGCTGAAAGAGCCCAACTGTGAAATCAGCCCGTCGACCGCTACATTCGAACCAGCGACCTTCCGATCACTAGCACATCATCCCAAGCCAGGGGCACAGTTAGGGCCACAGATACCGTTGCAGATTCAGGGGGGCAAGCACTTTACAGGAGTCCTTGAGCGCATTCAATTATATGCAAAATTGAGCAGGGGGGCCAAAGGAGACATTTTGACAGGGGTCCAGGATTCCTAGCTCCACCCCTGTCCCATGAAGCTGAGCCACACATCCCCCGTTAAGCTCAGCTGGGCAGGTACATGTAGAACATGGTGCCTATTCTCGCTCATGAAGGTCTCTGTCTCGTGGGATCCTTCCTCCCACTATGTGGTCACTCGCCGCCGAATACAACGGGTTACAAATTCTCTCTGCACCCCCTTCCCACCCCCTGTTTTTTGTTACATTGTCCCAGAGCATGTGTTATTGCCTGGCCTTATTCACAGCCAGGGGAAGTTAAATTGCCCACCATTAAAGACTGATTGAGAACCATCTATCCTTCCCTTTGAGTGAATGGAAGACTGTGAGAAGAGCCTGGCTTGTCTTTTCATTCCTGCGCAAGTCTGGAGATTTATCTTCTCTGCCTTTATGCCCCCCCCCCCCCCCAGCCAGAGCCAGCCTCACTGTGAGTTATTTAGGGTGCATGAGCATATGAGTGCGTGTATGTGTGCTTCTGAAGGTGCGGCGTGGATGAAAGGTACATCTTCTTCCCGCTGCCCCATTTACGCGCCCTGTACCCTCTCTCATATGCCACAGGCATCTGGTATCTGATGCTTTGCAGTGCCACAAAACGTTTTTAATTATTTTTTTTTTGGATGGGGGGGGGGTCTTATTCTCAAGGGCCTGGTTCACCTTTGCCTTCCCAGCAGCCATGCCCTGTTCTCAACGTGGGGAGTCCTGAGAGTAGGAAGTGCTCAGCCATAAATATCCCCCAATGAATGGGGCAGAGGAGCGGTCAAGACCCCCCATTTAAATTAGCTTGTGATTCCCCCCCCTCCCTTACCCTGCTTATCTTTCTCCTAAAGTGTTAACAGTGGGACCTGTCCCTCTCTGCCATCACCCTTTCAATCTCACACTACTATAAAATTCCCAAGAAGCTCTCTGTTTCATATGCTAGCAAAGTGGGGAGAATGTTCTACACATCTTGCAGACCTGATTTCAAGGATTTCAGTGCAAACACTAATGCTGTGGATTTCGCCCCAGTGCAACACACAACCGAACTGATCGTTACTCTGCTCACAGAAAACTGGCCACACATTCATAGGCACATGCACAGGCAAGTGACTCGACAGTGTGGCACACATTTGTACATTATCTGCCCAATATCTCCGTGTGATATTTTAACCGGCAGCCCATTTTAAGATTTTCTAAAGACGGTCAATGCCTCAGCATTCTGCGGCTGTCAGAACACGATGACCTTGAAGAGGCAGCTCCTGTCCTCCTGCCAGCATGCCATTGGCCGTCGGTCAGACCACGGAGCGTGGCAAACTTGTGGGTTAACCTCGCCGGCTTTGCGTGGAGTAGAGGCTAACAGATCTGACTGTGTGTCAGCGAACAGCCCGCTTCACGTGAAGAGCAGAGCAAACACGAGCCGCTTTCGCACTACTTTAGCGTCCAGCTGGACTCATCAATCGGGGCAGGGGGGTTGCGGTGGGAGTGGGGCGCACCAAGTGGCAATGACCCCCTGGCCTTCTGTTTGCCCTTTGGACAGTTCGGAATGCCAGTTAACACGACACGGCCTTTTCCCTCCCTTTCCCCCGTAATTCCGCCTGGCTCATTCCGGCAGAGTTGACGTCCCCGCCTGACGGCCTCCAGCCCTCTCTTTCCTTCTGTTTGGGTCTTCCTTTCTTCCCCTTCTTTTTTGGTTAATTGAGTTGTTTGGCAGGCGGGCTTGTCAAACAGGAGCGCCGACGTGGGGAGTCCCCGCGGCGGGACAAAAGGACGGGGGTGTCTCTGACACAGAGAGAGAGATGCTCCTATTGTGTTCCCTTGGACGGGTTAGTTTTTCTCTGTTAGTGCTGCCTGACTGGAAGTTGCACCGAGAGAAGAATTGGAACTTGCCGGAACAGTGCCGCAGGACCGACTACCCATAACTACCCGCGGGACTTTTACGTTTGCATGGTCATGGGCTTCAGTGTGGAAAGACATTTTTTTCTTGAAACATAGCGATGAAAACTGCTAATATTTTGTTTAAATACACCATAATGATTTCATGATTAAAAACTAAAGACAGCAGCCCCCTTCCCGGTGACAGCTGATCATAAGAGCCCTGGGCAGAAGGGCGAATGGCCACCTGAACAGCATCTTTCGGCAGGTTACTGTCCTCCTAAATAAGGAGCCACACACTGCTGCACATCCATTCACCCAGAGTTTTATACTCTTATAGTCCTTTTAATTAAGCTTGTTTGCATCCTACATTTGGCTGTGTAACTTTATTTATATTTTTACTTTTTTATTTATTATTTTTATTGTACTCCCTCTGTTTTACTTTTATTCTTTTGTCTTTTAATATATATTTTTTTGTTTTGGTCATGTGTAACTTTATGTTTGTTTACGTCATACCCTGTCTTGATTATATGTTCAATTGTACGTTTAATAGTTTTTGTCATGCCGCCATTACTTTTTGGTACTTGGCAAATAAAGATTCTGATTCTAAAGGCAGGGCTACTCCCTACCGCCATTTGCAAGCATTCAGGCTGCACAGACAGTCAGTGTGGCATCACTTTTCATGCCCGGCGTTAGAGTACGGAGACATGGAGCGGTGGTGACTGTGAACTTGTGCCCCCCGCTTCTCCTGATTGAGCTGTTGAGACAGCACTCAGCTCAAAGTGCTCAGCAAATACTATAAAACTCTTTGTGGTTCCCCGCGCTGGACCCTGACCAGGGCTGAGCAAACACTCTCGGTCTGTACATCCAGGCTGTGACTTTTGGGGCCCATGCCGCCATCGCGCCCCTGCACTGATGACATAAAACCATCAGCGGGAGACTTTTGGGGCTGATGAGTGTGAACTATGCTAAATGCTATATAATAGGTATATGCTATCTTATAATATCTTATCATATATATTGTGTGGATTATGGTGCAACGAATGATAAAGGAAGGTTATTTAAAAAGAACATAAAGAACAGATTTAGTCTGAATGGCTGCAAGAAAAAATATGACTAATGACTGTTAAAAATTGACATTTTTGCCTTTCCCAAGTGACCAAGCACTCCCTGGACATCTTGCTGCTGTTATTGATGTTATTGTTGTTATTATTATTATTACTATTATTATTATTTCCATTATTGCCCTTTATTGGATTCACATTTACACTGACTTCAGAACATTCGAAATAACGGAGCTTCAATTGTATTTAAATCATTTGTCAGCTACATTGTCACTCAGGGTTACGGGCATCTTGCCACGTTATAAAAAACACCGGCAAATACATTTGTGTGTATGTGACTGTTTGGCTTCAGAGACAGATATAAATTTGCCTTTTAAATAAAAGATATAAGATTTACATATTTCGACACCTAGTTTGCTTTATCTGCATAATATCTTCGTGTGATATTTTACATACCAGCCCATTATGACACGTTCTAAAAACAGACACTATAAAATTCCGGAACGCTTCAACATTCCACTCCAGCTGTCCAAAATGACCCCCCCAAATGATTCCGCTACACACTCTCAGTGGAGGATGATGACCCCGCGTACAGCACTCCCTCACCGGCGTACCTGTCAGTCTGGGCTCACGCGTCCCGCACTGAGCAGACAGTGAAGGGCGCAGGGTGTTGGGCATACAAAGGAGACCATACAAGGTCTGGACTGGAGCCACCTGACTTCTTTGGCACCCCCCTCGCCCCCCTCCCCACTCCCCGCACCCCTCCCTGAGCCGTCATCCTTCCGCGTCAGCCTGACAGTGGTGCGCTGGATCGCCAGACAGCCGTTTTGCTGACCGCCGCAAGCCCTAGGCGCGTGGGCCCAAGGGCAGATGAGGGCGAGGGGGGGGCGCGGAGACGTTCCCCCTCCTCCAAGCTGCCCGTGTGCCACATCCAGCAGGCAGGTCACCGAGAGAGCGCGTCACCGAGAGCCGGAGAGGAGAGCGAGCATCTTGCATTTTTAATACACGTTACCGGAACAAACGACTTCGCCCTTGCCCTCTCAGGCGCAGCAGTAAATAAGTAGATTATTAAAGCATTGCAGGTGTTATGTACAAAGGTATACAGTTACAAAATAGGAGCTGGATCACTACCAGGCATCACCTGACAGTAATAAGCATTACCGCACTTATTTTTATACCGTTGGGATCGTTTTGTGAGGTGAATCGCTATATTGATATTATCTTATAGCCAGAAGGTGTGAAAACGTACCAGGTCTCAAAGCAGAGTGCACAGCACTGGGAGTGGAGGATTAACAAATCTGCCTCACTTGGGTGCAAATTGGTATGAAAGGGTGATGCCTCAAATGGCCAGTGATCTTGTTCTGAATGATCTAAGAGCTGGACAACAAATTCAGGGTAAAGATCAGAATGTGTGTCTCTGTGTGTGTGTGTGTGTGTGTGCGCGCGTGCGTCGTGAGTTTGGCGTGGTCACTGCTCCAGTCTGCAGGTGCCGCCTGGCTGGACTCCTCTTTTGCATACATTTGCATATTGTCAGAGGGACCCGGGCTCTGACAGTTTCCAGAGCAGTGCCCTGGACCCAGCCCAATACTGTCGGCTCCGGCTTGGGGCCTGTCAGAGATGGTCTTGGGGTCCGGACTTCACCAGGCACAGAAGTCCTCCAAATGTTAAAGAACAAGGAGCAGGAAAAAAAAAACTGTAACGTCACACTGCAATGTGTCCCCGAGTTTACCCCTCTCCCCCTACCTGTGCGAAGCAGGAGCACCGTACTCAACATTGTGTCTTTTTCTCTGCCTGCTTTTAACAGGTGCAATAAGGCTGCAGCCCTGTTTAACCTCTGCAGCCAAAGCTGATCTGAGATCAACCCGGTACTCCCCACCCGCCCACCCCAGTGAAGGCACTTTATATTTGTCCTCCCCCACTGGGGATAAAATAAAATATTTACCAAAGTCAGCCTGGAAGTCATCTAGGGTGACCCCCTCTCTCAGCACCCCTCAGATCTTTTGTAGGCTGCAAGGTTCTCGTACTATTACTTGACAAAATGCATGGGCGAAGACTAATTAATACAAGAAAAGGTACTCGTTAATTAAGCCATTAAGTAAAGGGTACATGAAGATAATTTCATCAACATATGCAATTATTAAGTTTTAATGGGAAAAGAAGATGAGAAGGGTGGGAAGTACATTAGAAGGGTAAAACAGGCAAAAATAATACCTGATATAATTAGATGTAGATGAGATTTGCATGTAAAATGTAAAGTTTCAGACTGTTTAGACTTTCATTTATTTGAACTAGATTACTTGGCAGAATTTATATGCAATCTAATACATGTGGTTTTATTAAGAAAGGGCATACTCACAGGCAAGAGATATTGCTATGAATATAAAGTATATTCAAATATCAACAAAGGCATAATGGAATGTATGACTACACAAGAGACCAAGCCAAGACAATAACACTTTTTGAAAATTCTGCTTACTTTCTTACGTTCTGCGTTATGTTACGTTATATAGTTGCCTATAAAGCAGTTTCAGCTTACCTGACGTACAAGTTAGCAAGGGCAGTTTGTGAGTGAACATGTGGCTTTACTGTGCGGGAAAGAATCATTTTAGTTTACTTAAAGGAACTGCAGCTTAAAATACGAAAATGCTCTCAACCAAAAGAATAAGAAACTTTCAAATGTAGCTACAAAGATCAAGGAATCAGTATCAAATTATATTAACCAAATTGAAGCGTATGTACTGTATATTCTACCAATTTAGGCAAGAGGCTTTTTATTGTGTCACTGAAAATATGTTTTTTGTTTTCAGAGACACTGTAAAGTTCTGAAAATGATTCTGCTCGTGTCATTATGTAGTAAACTTTGCAAAGCAATAAGGGTGTGTGAATCAGAAAGATAAAAAACATATCATTGATCACTATTAAGCGTATGCAAAAGAAGAAATGCAGGCCCTGTGTCTTTCCACAAGGCAATGGAGCACAGCAGTTTACATCTACTGCGAAATATTGCGGCAGAGCCAGTCTCTATCCCGCCTCAGAAAGGGCTCCTTTGAGCAGCAGAGACAAAGCCGGCATTAAAACAACAATCCTGGCCGTTCTGCCAGGGAACCAGTCTGACTCAACGCACATCTTGCAGCTCTTGTCTTTGTTTTAGCCAACTGATGTTTCGAGGCTTACGTCGACGAGTGGGAGAGATGCCAGCGTGAAATAATGACATGTACCCGAAAGGAGGAGGGAGGGGGGAGAGAGTGTTGACAGGCATGTGAGAGTGACAGATTCATAGATACTACAGTGTAATGGGCACTGGACAATTCGTTCTCTTTATCCGTGGACAAAGCTCACTCTGTTTGTCCGCGGCCTACAAGTGGCCAGGCCATCTGTCTATATCCCCCCACAGTAAAAACATTGTGGTATTACCCCCCCCCCCCCCCCCCAGAAAACAAACCTCATCCCTACGCTCCCCCTCCAAAATACCCAACACATCCAAAGCATTACATCGCAGCGGACCAAGCCAGAGGCAAGCACAATGAAAGCTCCCTTCTCAAGGCAGTGATATCATAGAGGCCAGCCGTGTCTCCCAGTCTCGCTCGCATGCCGGCACACGAACGCACCGCACCTCCTCTGCTACCTAGGGCCAGGATGCACGTGTATGTGCGTGAGTGCGTGTGTGTGTGTGTGAGAGAGAGAGCATCCAGAGTTCGGACAAGGACAATAAGATCTGGTCACCATACAGCACTAGTGACAGAAGACTATTGAAACGCTATTGGACTGATCCAAAGAAAAGAGAGTCTCTGTATCCCACAGGAACAGAGTGAGCCGAAGGGGTGGCAACAGGAGAGAGAGAGAGAGAGAGAGAGAGAGAGAGTTCCTTCAGACCTGATTCTCATGGAAACATCTTTCTGTAAGACGTTCTTTCTCTGCCCTTCCTCCAATCTTCCTCGCGGGGAGCTGGAGACAGAGACGGGTTGTATTGTCCATCGGCTAGGGCTACCCCCAGGCCGTCATACTGTGCTGCTTGTCTTAAGCCTCTGTTGAAGCTCAAGACTCATTCTCTTGTGGGACTCTTTCTCCTGCCAGCGTTGGACGCTGGACGTCGCTACCACCTGCACCCTGCTCTTGGGACACAGAGAGGTAGTCAGTGAAACGGCCACAGGGGCACCTGCAGCCCAGCGCAGTGACAGAACCCCCTTATTTACCATCTGACAGCCATCGCTGTCGATTTTTTTTCCTGTCTTTCCTTGCTCTCCGCGCACAGTACACACACTGTTTGCTGGACTATCACTGGCCAGTCACTCGTCTGCTTCTTAATCTCATGCAGGACACCCCGGCTTGGATTGGAACCACACTTCTTACCCCTCGAATATCCGAGCCGAGAGGGAAATACGCCATAAAACCGATGCTGCGCCGCTTCGAGCAGAATGAGCCATTTGTGAGGTGGCGGCCTTCGGATAATAAATGGTGTGCGTTTGCGTGTGTGCGTTTGCGCGTGTGCGTTTGCGTGTGTGCGTTTGCGTGTCAGCTCTTCAATATGTATCTGGTCTTTCACTTGGAAAGACAACCTCTCTCATTAAATTCTCTCCAGACACAGGCAGTAGAAAACCTGCAGTCCATGTCACACGTTCCCCCATCTTGCTGAGCAGAGGGATGGTGACCAGACATCGGAAAGGAGTTTCAGCAGTAGCCCAAGCACGGGCGTCATTATAGCCCCAAATATTATAAGCTTAGCCCTGAGTATTTCACCCCCGATGCCAGTCTTCCTTCAAAAAAAACAAAATGTCAAGCCCCGGGTAAACTTGACTTTGCCCCTGAGCCCAAGAAAGAGATTTGCCCTCTAAAAATTACAGAAATTTCACAGTGATGTACCAATGCTAAAAATGCTTGTAGCAACTTGGGAGCAAAATTAAATGGGAACAAGGGAAGGATTAACAGCAGCCTCAGTACTGTATGTCATGGAGTCAGATGTTCACACGCACGGGCAGTAGCCCGTCCAAAGACGACTGCTTCAGTTCCAGTTTACTTAAGGGCACGGTGATGCTCTCCAGGGTCCTGAAGCCTGAATCAAACGCTGCTATTCTGTCCAAAAACATACAGTAACATGTACACCACAGTGATATCAGCCTTATTTGGGTGGCCTGTATCAGCACAGAGTCCTGTCTGTATAAAAACTGTTTTCAGTGTTAAGAATGGCATTATTCATCTGTCTGCATCCATCCATCCATCCATCCATCCATCCACATACTACTCATCCAGGTGAGGGTTGTTCTGTCTGATCTGTCTATTCCATGAATTCTTAAAACAATCCAGCCAGAACGTATCTCTGTTAAATAAGAATTTGCATGCCCAGACCACTGATGGCATTTATTTAATGAATATTTATATACCATCACATCACGGAACTGGGCCTGGAGCTTGCAGTGTGTTTCCAGGATTGGCAGCTTTTTGGAGAAAAGGGGTCAGTTCTAATGTTAGAAACCATAGTAACCATCTACATCCCATGCAGCTGTTTGTCTGTGCAAACTTCCTATATTCATATATATTTAGTAAGACATTTCATATGACCTGTGTTACTTCAATAGATTCATAAGAGAGAGAGAGACAGAGAGAGAGAGAGAGACAGAGAGAGACAGAGAGAGAAAACTGGTGAAATGGCAGGACCTCTGCAGGATGCTGTATGCCTTCATAATTTCCCAGTGGACTTTCCTCTACTTTAAGCCCATAGCTAACCTTTCATAGCCCCCCCTTACCTCCTAAGCCCCCACCTCCTGAGAGAAGAGGCAACAATGATTCATCTCATAAATAAATGTTGACTACTGTGTTGTCTCCTTAATGTTGAAAATCTCCAATTACACACCCTAATTAACAGCCATGAGTCAGAGCGGAAGGCAGACACTAGAAGACAATCAGAGGTTCACTCGCTGTGACATTTATGGTCAATTAGAGCACAGATAAAAGCTGGGGGGGGGTGGGTGTCACACCTGTGTGGGACGATATGGCGAGGTTTTGGGGGAGGAAGATGGGGGGCACCAGGATTCACAGTGGGGTGCGAGTGGTGGCTGACCGGAAGCCAGGATGTTCGGCAGCACTCCCGTGGAGTGAGCTGGTAAGATAGCCGAACGTTCACGGGTGAATGGGAAAGCAGGTGTGAAAGCAGAACTGGGGTTCAGGTCAGAGGAAAACATTGTGTATACATTCTGTGGAGGAGGGGGGGTGGGTGTGAGGTTGTGGGATAGATAGATAGACAGATAGATAGATAGATAGATAGATAGATAGATAGATAGATAGATAGATAGATAGATAGATAGATAGATAGATAGATAGATAGATAGATAGATAGTCCCTCTTAATCTGGTGATCTTTCATCTGTACCATGTACATGGTTTTTACCAGAAGACAGGTTATTCTCTGCCGCTGCTGCCGTCTCCGTGCCAACCAGTCACCTAGCATCCCTCCGGCATCGTCTGGGAAATCAAACATTCAACGACACAAGTGAAACGATTCCTATACGACGACGGCGAAAGGAGCCACTTTCGTGAAGAGGCTGAAAAGTTGATCCACTGTCTGGTATTTTTAATGCGGCAGAAGGCCATTACACTGGGATTCTCAGGTAAAACTATTTTAAGGCATCTTACATACTGGCCAGTGTTCATTAACATTCAGCGGCATTTTATGTTTCAGCTTGTTTTTCCGATGCTTCCGTAAGTCACCTTGTTCGCCGTCTCGTCCATCCATCCTTTCCCAGGCACCTTCTCGCCTGCCTTCCTCCCCGCCCTTCCCTCCATGTTGCTCTCCTGAGCTTTGGCCATCCTCATTACCGAGTACTTTCTGCATGTTTCTTAATTGTGTCCCTTTTCCTTGCCACCTGCCTCCTGCCTCCCTCCCCCCATTAGCAGGTCTCATCTGTGCTCTCTAACAGCTCCTAATTGTCATCATAAGGCTCCCCTCCCTGTCACAACTGGAGAACAGGCCTCCGACCGACAGCGCGCAGCCTGGCCGGGGAGGACTCCCGAGACTGTGGCGGGCCTCGGCACACTGCTCCTGGGACACAGAGCAAGGCCTCTGGCAGGAAAACAGGGGCCCCACGGTGTATCTGACAAGGGCAAATGGAGCTGGGGCTCTAACAAGACAACGATGTACAGCGGTGTCGCTAACAACGGTAAATTGGGCCTGCACCCTGTAGGCAAACAATGTACAATAGTTTACTGTAACAGAGGCGCATTGGGGCAAAAAATGATTGTGAAGACACTGCAGGATAATTGCAGGATTAATAAGACAGTGTTAAAAACATCTAATGAGATAGATAGTTCTGACAGTAAACACAGAAGTAGAAGAATAACTCTATTTTGTAAGTTACGCTGCTTGCAGATACATGCTTTCTACTTAAGCTTGTAGTTATTATATCTTACATATGTTTAAAATGAAAATAAGTACAATTTTGTTTACTTGTTATGAGAAGGATATTATACTGGCCAATTAACAACACAATTATACAAATTAATAACTGAAAGAAAGAAAAGCTGCCATGTAAGTTCAGACCTCCTAAAACCTCGTTGTGTAAATATAGACCTCTTAAAAAGTCTCTGCTAGAAGTCCAAGCCTCTTATGAACAGAAGAGTATAAATCCAGACCTCCTAAAACACAATTGTTTAACTCTAGACCACTTTAAAACATTTCTGGTAGAAATCTAGGCCTAAGAACAGTACTATGTCATTGCAGACCTCCTGAAACACTGTTGTATAAATCTAGACCTCTTAAAAGTCTCCAGACCTCCTAAGAACTGTACTATATAAGTCTAGACTTCTTTAGAAAGTCTCTAGTGTCCAGACCTAAAAAGTGTAGTGTAAGCAAGCAGCGGCCTCGTCCTTGGCCCAAAGATGTGGCCAATTGATACGAACACCTCTGCAGTGGTGTGATTTGGCGATAGGGTGACGGTAACAGGGCAGCGTGTGCGAGGCGGAGGACCCCGGTTTGGGGCATCTGTCCCCCCAGCGTGGGGCCGCACGGGCCTGCAGCCGGGCAGCTGGAGGCTCAATCTGTTGTGCGGGTTGCTGTGGGGCGGTGGGGCGGAGGGGGGGGCGGGGGGGGGGGGTGGAGGAGAGCTCACAGCGGGCCGGCCGTTGGCGCGCTGGCTGGGACGAGTCGCTTGGCAGGCCTCAGCTGGGGGCTGACAGCTCAACACAGCTCGCACACCGGGGGGGCAAGCAGGGAGGGGGACAGGGGGTTGGGTGGGGGGGGGGCGCGGGGCACGGTAACAGAAGCACAGAGACTGACAGCCAGGCAGCCATCCAATCGCAGGCTTTTAGCCAACACTGCACCTCGGACAGGGACAAGGAGAGCAGGGACACAGTAACACAGTAAACAAGTAAAACGTGACTTAATGCTATTTTGATCTGGCAGCCCATGTTGCAAAGGGCATGATGTGTGTCTCAGAGGCACAGAGTGAGAATGAGAGAAAGATCTGCTTGAGATGGGAGCATTTATTTTAGCTTCCGGGTTCAGGTCTTCTTTCATTTTCAAACTCTTCACAGTGTATAAGAATTTTAACATGCCGAACATGTTATTTCTGTTTACAAAAAAAAAAAGCACTAATTGTCATTTTTGTTTCAGTGTCGCCAACTGCTGGGTGCCGTGCACCATCGCGACCCGGCCGCTACCTTAAGCGCTCACGCTGTGTGTCCTTGTCACGTCCTTCCTGGGTGCGCATCCAGAGCTGATAAGTGCTCACCCTGCAGCGATGCATGCTGCTGCTCTATATAAATAGCGAGATACACTTTACCCAAGTACGATGCTACTTCCTTTTAAATAACGAAAACAGTTTTCATGATGTTTCGGAGAATCGCAGAATGTGTCCTGTCAAGTCAAGTGTATTTGTACAGCACGCTATCGTACACAGTGGTTATAATGGCTAAGAAATAGCGCACAAAGTAAAGGTAGGCATAAGTAAAAGGATAAAATAGAACTGAGCATGAAAATAAAAAACTAAAAGAACACAGTATAAAATGTTATAAAACCTTTAAGAACAAGATATTACAAGAGGGAAGGTGGCAGTCGCATAATCAAGGTAAACGACATGAATTATGTAAAAGTAGTAAAGAAAAAAACTGCTTTCGTGAGACACAAATCCAGGTTTATTTCATATATTAATTAGCAAACAAACGCTGACAGAAGAATGCGTTTGAAGGTTTGATGTGAATTGGGGTGGAGCTCATTTGATAAGAGTGCGTCCGTGAGGATTACCCAGAATCCCGCTGGGCGCGGAGCCGCTCTGACAGGCTTGAGTGACAGGCTGAGAGGTCCTGCCAGGGGTTTGGCTTCGGCGCTCGCAGGCGTGCCTTCAGAGCCTCGCTGGCACCATCTGCCTTGGGGCCCGTCGGTTTTTTGGCACTGCCTCGCTGGCGCCCCCCCCATGGGGTCAAGGGCCCAGCACACAGCCCGCAAGCAGATGTCCCGCAAAACTCCACCCGGATCGTTAATTAAACGGCCAATGGACTTGTGTTTAGGGGCCGGGGCCCGCACCGGGTCTGGGGCTCGTGCAGGCCAACCACCCTGCTGGAGGGTTTAAATCGATGGTTAGAGGGCATGACCACTTGTGGTGGGGGGGGGGTTTCTCAGCAATGGGAGGGACAAGGCCACAATAGTATACATGATTAACAGTGTCTGTGACTTTGTGTGTTTGTGCATGTCCGGCCCACTCATGCGACCTCCTACTTCCCCCCACTTGCCCCCAGCCCCCATCCTCCTGTCCATCCACCCCCTCAACACCCCGCCCCCCGTCCAAGTCCCCTGCAATTCATACCCAGCATCTGCTGCCGCATGCAGTTATCATCTCTGGTGTCCATGCTGGGGACGCCTGTGTGCAATAAGTGGCAGAGCTAACATGTAACTGACAGGCGACAGAAAGAAGACACCCAGCCCCCTCCCCTCCCGCATGTGCGAGGCTATGTGTGCACAACAAGGGAAGTGCCGAGGGGGGGTGTCTGGAAAGCCTTTCATCCCGGGGCGGCTGCTGGGTATTCCTATTAACTTGTTAGCACGTGCTTTCACAGTAAAGTGATCAAAGGACTCCAGCGCAGACTGAGCTCACGCCGGGGTTAAGGGACCCGGAGGCATCACAGGAATGGAATTCGCCCTTGGAGCGGCTCTTCACGGACCGTCACGGGGGGAACGTAGGAGAAGGTTCCAGAACAGCCGACATGCCTCAGATTCGGCAGAATGCAGGAAAGAAAAAAAAATAATCTGTCATGCCAGTCTAATAATATTCAGCATCCCCAAAATGCTCCCATTATATCACCAAGCAATTTTAATTAAGTATATTTTGCACCATCTTTAAAAACCGCTCATTCCTCAAAACATTTCTGGCACACAGGCTTGCATCTCAAACATAACCTTGTCGGAAATCTCAGTTAAACTTTCAAGAAATGTCCACTTAGTCCCAATGCTTAGAGATTATCACCATCCAAAACATTTTCCTTATCATGCAAAAACTTTTAAATATCTGTTGTGCTCTTTTTGATTCCTGAATGCAACAGGAAAGTGTGCCATGCTTATAAATAAATAAATAGACAAGACAAGATAAGATAAGATAAGATAAGATAAGATAAGATAAGATAAGATAAGATAAGATAAGATAAGCCTCATGCCCATTGCTTCTGGGATAGGCTCCGGACCCCCCGCGCCCCAGTAGGATAAGCGGTTTGGAAAATGGATGGATGGATGAAAGATAGGATAAGATAAGACAAGATAAGGTAAGACAAGACAAGACAAGCTAAGATAAGATAAGATAAGATACCCGAATAGGGTAGGGGGCACCCAGGTGACACCTGACTGCGACAGATAGTTGGCCATTTCCCGAGGGTGGGACTGGACTGTGTATCGTCCTGAGGGGTTGCCAACTGGGATCCCGAGGCATTTTGACACCTGGTGGGCTGGACAGCTACACCAGTGCATGTTCCCCAACCTGACCGGACCTAGCAAATAAAATCACGGATATACCAAATCAGCGGTCGCTAAAAAGAAAGACAAAACCTATAAGTCCTGTGTTTTAATCTTAGGCAAGCTAAGAAGCCAAACTCAGCTGACCTGTCCCAAGAGCTGAACGTCCATTTTACATCAGCCTAATCTACATTTTGCCACATTTATTCTGACTCTGCTCTCAATAATCTACAGTGGAATGCTAGTCAGTCAGAAAGTCTCCGCCCACCACCAAGTTAATATTACTCTTTAGCGGTCAAATATTTAGCCTGTTGGTTTACAGCTACTGCTGAATATTAAACTACTATAAATATCAACATGGGATGAATCTATATCGGTATATTATATCAGGCTTGAGGTCATCTTGCAGGCCGTGTGCTTCGTTGTGGTGAATGAAGACACACTGACCGCTCTGCCGATTCACACAAACAAATAAGAAGCAGGAGAAAACATGAATTTTATGTGGATGGCAGTGATCAACCTTATCATAAATTTACCGATCAGATGATCCAAAGAACAACGTGGTTAGAGAGGAAAGGAAAGATTCCTGTTCAATATACCTGTGTGTGAGAGTAAGCAAATGCTTTTATTCAAAGTGCCGCATATTTTTAAGAAATCAGGGTCAGACAGCCCCTGGTCCAGTTGGGGTTAAAGGACAGGCTCAAGGGTCCAGTGGTGAAGTTAATCTACTGGCCGCAGAGTTTAAATCATCGACCTTCCGATCACTGACACCATTTATACACTGCAAAGCTACACACTGCCCCTATAGTTTAGTTCTATAATAAGAGGGTATGATAATTTATAGAGTAGAAGTAAACAGCACAAAACATAACCAATTAATACCAGCATTTCAGAGTATACGTCTTAAATGATCTGATGACGACAAGCACGGTTTAAAAATCAATATCAATCACTTCGTTTAGTTACAGTAATAGTGATACTTTATAATTTTTTATATATATTTAAAAAAATACTAGCAGAAAAGTAAAGCTAATTAATACAAAATTTGATCCCCCCCAGGTGGCATAGAAATACATCTCAGCTGTATCAAGGCCAACCGCAAAGTCGACGGAGAAGATAGTAAGATGTTCACCGACTCGACGATCGCCACCCCCTACGGCGCCCAGTCTGTGGTTTCTGCAATGACACACACTGATAAGACAGCCCCAGAGCTCCACGCTTCATTATTCCCATGCAAAGGTTACAGTAATCGTGTCATTGGCGAGCCCACTGCGCAGTAGTTAAGACAGGGAGTCAGGAGAGAGGGGGAGCACCGGCGCACCTGTTACCACCCGGGCACCGGGGAATTCTCACGGCTCGGCTCGCTTTGTTTCTCCGTGTGAGCTCTGCGGGAGAAGAGGTGAACTCTGGATATAATACAGCCAGCGCACGCTAGTGCGATCGCCGTGTTTTTTTATTATAATCCACCATAAAACTAGTGAAAATTCATATAAATGGCTCAGAGACGCCATCTTCAGGCAGACAGAAGTGTAACAGCGCACGCTCGATTAACAATATGAAAGCAAATACACTTTTTTGATTCTGGAAGTTTCGGATTTGTTACTTATATACTATAGTAATATAATATGAGTAGTGAACTTAGCGAGAACGGCCTTAGAAGTGAAAGTAATCATGAATAGAGAGGCATGCTGTGTTGGATATAGGATACAGCATTGTTTTGTTTTGTGCTAAAATGACCATGGTTTGTTGTAATCAATTGTATTTCCACAATACAAGTAACCAGAAGCAGAATCCTTCTAGGATACAGTCAGTTGGGAAGTCATACATTCATTCCAGTCGCCCATATAAAAAACAGACATAGATTTTTTTTACAAAGATGGAGCTGACTGAGTTTGAAAGCGATTGTGTGGGTGAGAGAGAGAGAAAAAATTGTTTGGGAGGAAAGAGTGTGTGGTTATTGCACTGTGCTTGAATTAGATGTGACAGTGATAGGAGGTTGTGAGTTTTACTCTCTGCAAATAAACCACCTTCTCAGAGAAAATGAACCATCTCTCCAGTGTGGTTTTCACTCTCTTGGTAATATTACCTAAAAAAGTTCTTATCTCCTTTCCTGAATTGTAAAAACACACTATCATTCTTCTCCAGGAGCCTCTGGGTTTGGCAGCAGGTGAGACAAAGCTGGCCCATTTTATCAGAAGCTTCCAAGGTTCTCAGTTAGCTTGCCCACCCGGCTTGTTATGCGTCACTCACTGCAGGCAGTAGGGGTGGTGGTCGGAGGTGTGAAACAGACGTCCTACGGTAGCTTTAACTGGAACAGTCAGGCTGTTAATGGCCAGCTTAACTCAAAAAGTACAACAAGACCAGAATGGCAGGCAGAGGGAAAACACCGCAATGTATGAACAAGGAACAGAACAGAAGCTGGCTCATAAATACACCACTAACAGCTGGACAAGTGAAAATCATAATTCAATTAACAAATCAAGTGGACTCGGGCCGACAAAGAACAGGTGGGGTGGATTACAGTTAAACAGGACTAGAGACTAGGGAGCGTTAGCAAACACAGTGATAAGTTGGACATAGGTAAACAAGGCACAAGCAGAGGAAACCAAACACAGGAACACAAAACAAAGATATAGAAAACCATACCAAACACTAAATAAAAATAAAAGCAACCCCATCGCCTATATCTGCACAATTTTATACATTTTGCTGCTGATATATGATTACCTGATTAGATATTTTCTTCATCAAGCAGTTGAACAGATGTACCTAATAAAGTGGCAAGTGAGTGTACATCCATAAATACAGTATATCTCCCACAATCATTTGATTGCGGTGATGGATTTACTAATGTTTGTAAATCTGCCAACCATTGCTCACCAAATTTGTTCTCATCTGTTACATTGTTGTTCTCCTGCAGTTAGAGCTTAACCACTGGATTTTATCTTTTATGTTTTTTTGTCCTTATAGTACCTTGTATAGACTCTTCATATCTTTGTAACTCTGGACCACATTTCTTGTTTTCTTGCACTTTGTTCTGGTTATTTCTATCTTCCTGTGAAACCCAGCACTGATCTACTTTTAGATAAATACATCTTCACCCACTTCCGGTTGCGTGATCTGTATAAAAGAGACCCCTGTACTCTCTCTGCCTGTCTGATGGGCTTTTTTGACTTTCATCATGCTTCTACTGCTGTCCCCGTTTTGTCTCCTTCTCCAGGAGCTTTTCCCTCCTACAGGTAGGGCCACCACTTTGCCTTTCCATTACTGTGTATGCTGTATGTGGCTGGACGTTTTATCTGAGAGTGAGTCCAGAAGTAAAGAGTTAAATCATATCATCACACTGTACCTGACACCGGTTCACCAAGCTGTGCTACTTGGTACCTGGATTCTGCCGAAAACGCAGCTGTTTATGTGGCGTAGGAGCGTCTGAGAGCGGTATCCTGGGAGGGGAGACCGCCAAGCCTCACTCCCGGCCCTACATGGCCTCCCTGCAGGTCCGTGGTGCTCACACATGTGGGGGCTTCCTCATTCGGAAGGACTTCATCCTGACTGCAGCTCACTGCACAAACGAGTGAGTTCGTCTGTTTTTATTTTTATTTTTCATTTGTTTAATCCTTCATCTCTGTTATTCTCTACTAATCTTGCATGGTGTAACCGAGGGTTTGCCTTTTTGTTTTACGGGGATCAATTAACGTTGTACTGGAATTATACAGAATGATAAAAATAAAATCAAGGGTAGGGAAATATGTGCGAAAATAATGGGAGTGAAAAGTTGCTGATCAGTGGGAGAGAAGTTTAACAGCTTAGATTTTTTGAGACATGATTGGAATGCATGAGAGCAAGAGGCTGTAAAAAGCCAGTGGAATACTGAGTGCAGGGATGGATTTGGGGTCCCCTGGTCTAACACCTACAGGTCACCCTAAGCTGCCTGGAATAAGCTGAAGAGCCTCCTTTGAGACCCTGACCGGGACAAGAAGCTGGAAGATGGATGGATAGATACAAAACAATCGTTATAATATGTAGCATTTTCATAGTTGTGTTTCTCATTGTTTTTGGCTTCACAAGTCCCTGTAGCTTCAGATTTGTTTTGTACTCGCTCTATTTCAATGTTAATTCGGTAATGCTTTACATTAACTGCACCTTCATAATGCATTCATAATGCATTCATAGAACATTCATAAGCAGCATGCAAGTACACCTTAACATCCCTTAGCAGCTTTAATATACATTAATAACAAACATTACATGATTATACAATTATAATGCTTGTTATTATTATATAATACTTGTTATTAATGTATATTACAGCTGTTATGGGATATTAGGATGTTAAGGTATACGTTAAGGTATATATTAAGGTATACATATGTTTATGAATGTTTTATGAATGCTTAATGAATACGTTATAAAGGTGCACTGAACGTTTTATGAATGCAATATAAAAGCATTATGAAGGTGGAGTTAATGCAAAGTGTTACCATTAATTCTATTGAATGTGTGCAGGTTTTCCAGTCTGCACTTTGGTTGTTTGGGGATACTGTTGTTGTTGTTGACCTGAACACAGTTTTGGACCGAAAGTAAAAATGTCCCTTATTTTACAGATGCAAAGAAATCACAGTGGTTCTTGGCGGCCATAATATCTCCAACAAGGAAGATTCCCAGCAGAAGATAGCAGCAGAAAAGTGTCATCGACATGGTCTACATACATTAGACAGAAATGATTTTGACATTGCACTGATAAAGGTGTGAACTTGACCAGGTTATCTTCCTTTTGAGTTCTGTTATATTAAAGTAATGCAAGAATCTCCTGAAAAAGTAAATCTCAAATGCAATACTTTTAACATTAATATCCACCAGTGTTACATTCCTCATTTTTTTCTAACTTAATCCAATTGCTTGCATAACAGCTCAGGAAAAATGCCACTTTGAAAAAGGGTGTGAAGTGCATAAAGCTGCCATCTGAGGGGGAAAGTATCTCAAGTCGCACCCAGTGTCTGATTTCTGGGTGGGGAATGAGAAAACCAGGTGGGGTAGCGGAGAATATCCTTCGAGAAGCCGCCGTTTCCATCCAGACTGATAAAGAGTGCAAGAAGATGTGGCAGCAGTACTTCCAGCCCAAAAGAATGCTGTGCACCTTTGATAGGAAGAAGGGAATCTGTCAGGCAAGGGCACTTTCTTTATTAATCATAAGACGGAGCTGTAGAATGTTAGGATCAAATGATGGTGGTTTTTCTCCATTCTCTTTCCCCAGGGTGACTCAGGTGGACCCCTTGTTTGCAAGGACAAGGCCTATGGAATTGCAGCATTAACAGACCCCAATTGCAGTCTGTCATATCCCGACATTTACACAAAGGTTTCCTCTTTCATCACCTGGATAAAAGAAACAATGAATGATAAATATTAAATAAAATGCTCAAAGAAGAAAAAAATATATAACACCTAAGGCCATATTTTTTATAAGTTATAAACACATTTATAATTCATTATAATGCATTCATAAAGCATTACAAACATCTATAATGCACTATCTATAGTGCATTATAAGCTTCATAAAGCATTCATAATGCATAATACATAGCTATAATGTGTTATGTCTATTGTTGAATGTTTATAATGCTCTGTGAATGCATTATTATTATTTGTTATGAATGTGTTTATAAATTATGAAAAACATGGCCTTAAGGAAATTGTTACCAAAAAAAAACATTATATTAACATATAATGTAACATATAACCTATTATCTCCTATTTGACATGCTTGCATATATCCTTAAAGGTTTTTTTTAATGCTTGTATGACATCTTTATATTGTATTCACCTGTCTAGCACTCTTTTGATACTGTTATAGTGTGCCCAACCACAATAAAATTCAATTTTTAAAATAAATGAATTTATAAATGTTTAAATTTTCATCATTAGCAAGAAAATTATTTAAGAAAGAACTCTGAGAAAGCATCAAGTCAGTATGTCGGTACAGCAAGCAGAACCATGTAACACTGAGGCTGAGCAGGGGATTAAGAGGTTTCCAGGGTGGGGAGTGGAAGGTTCATTCTTTAGATTTAATGGGGGAGGTTCAAGAATGGGATCAACACCAAACTGAACACAAAATGTAAACTTTGGTTAAAGACATCAGTTTGGCAGGTGGGAAACGAGCAAGAGCTCAAATTAAGAAACTCAGGTTCTTGCAAACTAACGACAACATCAATGCATCTGCAGAAGTAGTTTTTGGGTTTGCTGTCAAGCTGGGGGAGGAGATCATGCCTAAAGTTAGCATCAAGATCTTTCCTAACAAAAAGCTGTGGTTTTACAATACAATTTACGACATGCTGAATACACAAACTGCTGTTTATAACATGGCTGCATGTCCAAATTCAAAACTGCTTTATACAAACTACCATTTGCGGTGAAGGAAGCAAAAACCAGTTCTATCAATCCAACTAGAGTGGAGACTGTGAGCCAGGCCTTCTGGTCCTGACCTTACGAAGGCTCTCGGGGAAGAATGGTCAAAAATTCCCATAAACACACTCCTAAACCTTGTGGATAGGCTTCCCAGAAGAGGTGAAGCTGTTATAGCTATAAAGGGTGGGCCAACTCCATATTAAAGCCTTTGTATTAAGAATGTGATGTCATTAAAGTTCATGTGGGTATAAAGGCAGGTGTCCCAATGCTTTTGGAAATATGGTGTATCTCTGCCTCCCCCATCTGGCAAGAATGCCTGAAACTTTCTCAGCGTTTCAGAACTGGAAAGCAGGGTTTGCACACTTTTACTCATTTTTGTAACAGCCATAGAGGTGGCTGACTCACAAGCTACCATCTCCTGGAATGGACTGAGCACAAAACCAGAGATTTAGGTTGTAGTGCACCGGGGTGAGTCAGGCACAAAGCCAAAGACGATCTCAGCATCTATCGCTGGAGCGACAAAGCTGGAGGGAAAAGCAACATGCAGCCTGGGAGTCTGATTTACAACCACCGTAGCAGGTGTCACGCCATGGATACAATCACACAGAGAACCTTTTTCATCAGGGACTCAATACTCAGGGATGTGAGTAACTATTCTTCTTAAAAAAATTCTGCTTCCCCGGGTGCCATAGTCAGTGACAATGGAGAAAATGTTTGCTCTGGTTAGACTGATGTGCTGCTATGCTGGTCCCCGTGTTACTCCATGATTGTGGATATTTACTACCTGCGTGTGTTGCTTTCAATGTGTCGGGAATAGTGTTGTTGTTTCGATACATTTAACAGCGACATCTGGTGGACGGAAGATGTTATATCATGCAGTCTGGATGAGGGGCACCAACACCGCCTCATTGGATTACAATAAGATTTTGCGAACACTATTACAAATGTAAGTTACTAAGACTTTACAGACATCCTCTCTCCAGGGGCTGTGCATATGGCTCTGGCCAAGACTGCTGCAGTGTCCAACTAACCAGAACCACAACCAAAAAAGAGGTGCAGCAGTTCCTTGGGTCCACTAATTTTTACATGTGGTTTATCTGGAATTTTAGCTCCTTTGCCACCCCCCTCACCACCGTAACCTAGATGCCGCATCAGATAATAGGGTGGAATCTTCGAAGCACAAGCTGCCTTCTGATGACTGAAGCAGGCATTTTTCCAGGCACCCATTTTCTGTCAGCCAACCACTGATTGACTACTTGTTGTGGAGGTAGACACATCTGATATAAGCGTAGGAGAAGCGCTATGTCATCGCAGAGGCACACCGCCTAAACTGCATCACTGAGCAGCTGAATCTCACAAGTTTTCCGAAGCTGAGTGTAATTATGATGCAGATAATTGGGAATTCTGGGCTTTAAAATGGCCTTGGAAAAACGGAGACACTGGCTGGAGAGAGACAAAGATCCATCCCAGGTTCACTCTCAGAAAAAAGGGAAAAAATTGTACCTTTGCTTGTCTCTAGGACTGTAAGCTTGTAATTATACCTTTTACGGTACAGAAGTGGACTCAGTACAAACCGTATTAATGTACCCGCAATGGTACAGAAATGTTCCATCAGAGTCCATTTTTATACCTCAAAAGGTACAATTACCTCTAGCTAAGGGTACAATTGGCAGACCCTTGAGGGTACAGCCCCAGTGACAAGCAAAGGTACAAATTTATACCTATTTTTCTGAGTGTTCTGAAGATCACAAACATTTGGAGTATGTGAGTAACACTAAAAGGCTGAACCCTCAATGGGCTATTTTTGCACATGATTCAGATTCACGGTGACCTACTGGCTGGGGGAGAGAAACACCAAAGCGGTTGCCCTCTCCAGATGGTTTTACCAGGATCAAGGATCCATACTCGTGGATGCCATCCTGCCACAGTGCTGGTTCGTCGCACTTATAATGTGGGACCTATTTGATGACATCAGTCGTGCTTTTTAGAGTAACCCAGCACCGCCACTCGCACTAGTGAACCACCATTATGTGCCGGCATTACGTACCTGCGACAGATCCAGTGGGTGCATAATTCACTGAGCTCAGGACATCCAACGATTCAAGAGAACAACTAAGCTGGTTGGGGACCCAAACTTACGGCCAGATTTCGGAAGGCATCCCGTCACTGGATGGTGACAGTACTGAGCCGGTTATCACCCCCAGTCTAATGGATAGTTCAAACACCTCAAGGAAGGTATAGTGTGGATTTTGCTTTCTTAATGTTCCCATAGACCAGTGTTTCTCAAACTTTTTCAAATACATTTTTTTCAGGGACCACCTGCCAACTTGATGGTTATATTGTTGGATGACGTGCGGACATTTTTTAAATGTTAGCCTGATTTACCTCAGGTAGCATTAATCTACAACACATGAACTCATTCATTCACTGATTTCACTCCACTTGATCTGTTCCCTGCTCGGGAAGGTAGGGTTGTCTCCTTTGATTGTGAGAAAGCATGACAGTCAGACGTTTCTAGTTATTTATTTATTTATTTATTTATTTTTTTAAATAAATAACATATAGCAGGGTTTTAATTATAGAAGTTCCGGATTTGGTCCTACGAAACTAATTCAATGTAAGTCATAAAGTCGTGGAAAACTGCTCTAAATGAAAGACGCAATGTGAAAGTGAAACCATCTAAGGAAAAGCGAGCTGTACTTTGTATAGCGGTTACAGGGATGCCGCATTATTTGTATGATTCTTGCTAAAATTGCTGTGTTCGCCTGGAATCAGGAGTCTTTACACACTGCACGTAACCTGACAAATAATCAAACAGTTTCCTCCGGGATAATAAGAGAGTTCTGATTTCTAATTGTTAGTTGGGATGTCATGCATTCAGTTATATTAAATGCATGCAATCACCCATAAAGAAATAAATAAAAAAATTAAAACCAACCAAATTATGTATTACACAGACATAGGACATACACATAGATTGCCGTTCATAGTCCACGTGTCGATGAGAAAGTGCATGATATTTTGGTAAGTGTGTGTGTATTAGTGCACTGTGTAGATATGTGTCAGTGAAGATAAGCTGTGAGTCTTGCTCTCTGCAAACCACCACTAAAGGTGTGAAAACAACGGCATCCGTTTCTCATTTGGGCACATTCACCTCTCATATCTCAGAAAACAAACGACCTTCTCCGATCTCCAGTGTGGTTTTCACTCTCTTGCTAATTTTACCTAAAAAGTTCTTATCTCCCTTCCTGAATAGTAAAAACACGCTATCATTCTTCTCCAGGAGCCTCTGGGTTTGGCAGCAGGTGAGACAAAGCTGGCCCATTTTATCAGAAGCTTCCAAGGTTCTCAGTTAACTTGCCCACCCGCCTTGTTATGCGTCACTCACAGTCATAGGGGTGGTGGTCGGAGGTGTAAAACGGATGTCTTACGGTCTCACCTCTCACTTTGTTGATCTCTGCATAAAATTTTTTAGAGCTTAACCAGTGGGCTTTAGGATTTATGTTTTTGTGCTTATTGTCACTCCTTGTCATCATCCCCTTTCCTACAGTAAATCAGTCAGACCAGTCTCCCTGGTATAGTGGCTGTAAATATGTCCCTCTCTGTCCTGTGTGCTTATCATTGTCCCCTGTGAGCGTCCAAACTCCCTGTGGGCTTACATAGGGACCCACCCTTTGCTGAAGTCTCTCCAATAAAGCCCCCTTTGGGTTTTACCCATCTCCAAGTCTGCTTTTGGGGTTTCTCTTGCACCCCTCCTCACTCTCAGATGTGACACGTATGGCACCTTATATGGTCCGTGCATTTCTTTGTAATTCTGGATCACGTTTCTTCTCATTTTTTTTGTCTTTTTCCTCAGACACCCAGCACTGATCTACTTTTAGATAAATACATCTTCACCCACTTCCGGTTGAGTGATCTGTATATAAAGACACCCCTGTACTCTCTCTGTTTGTCTGATGGGCTATTTTGACTTTCATCATGCTTCTACTGCTGTCCCCGTTTTGTCTCCTTCTCCAGGAGCTTCTCCCTCCTACAGGTAGGGCCACCACTTTGCCTTTCCATTACTGTGTATGCTGTATGTGGCTGGACGTTTTATCTGAGAGTGAGTCCAGAAGTAAAGAGTTAAATCATATCGTCACACTGTACCTGACACCGGTTCACCAAGCTGTGCTACTTGGTACCTGGATTCTGCCGAAAACGCAGCTGTTTATGTGACGTAGGAGCGTCTGAGAGCGGTATCCTGGGAGGGGAGACCGCCAAGCCTCACTCCCGGCCCTACATGGCCTCCCTGCAGGTCCGTGGTGCTCACACCTGTGGGGGCTTCCTCATTCGGAAGGACTTCATCCTGACTGCAGCTCACTGCACAAAAGAGTGAGTTCATCTGTTTTTCTTTTTTTATTAATTTATCATTCGTCTCTGTTATTCCCATTAATACTGATGTAATATATATTTTTTGTTAATTCTTCATCTGTGTTATTCTCATGATGGTCTGACATAGAAATTGTTTGGCTCCTAAGGCACCTAGAATAAGCTCAACCAGGTGGAAGGTGAATGGAGCGATTCAAGATCATCACAGTTTTTAGCATTTTTAATGAATGAATGAATGTATTTCCATCCGTCCATCCATCCATTTTCCAACCCACTTATCCTACTGGCTCACGGGGGGTCCGGGGTCTATCCCGGAAGCAACAGGCACGAGGCAGGGAACAACCCAGGATGGGGGGCCAGCCCATCGCAGGACATACTCACACACCATTCACTCACACATGCACACCTATGGGCAATTTAGCGACTCCAATTAGCCTCAGTATGTCTTTGGACTGTGGGGGGAAACCCCACGATGACATGGGGAGAACATGCAAACTGCACACACATGTGACCCAGGTGGAGACTCGAACCTGGGTCCCAGAGGTGTGAGGCAACAGTGCTAACTACTGCACCACCATGCTGCCCCCATAATTAGACATGTAAATAGAATATAAACTATAGGATATAAACAAAATTAATAGAAAACAGAATATAATAAATAAAATATAAAACTGAATATAAAAAGAGTGTAAAGAAAAACATGTAACAAGTTAATGCTAAAAAGTAACTAAGTTTTCACTTCTCAATAAGAGACATTTTATAAGGAACTAACATGCGACGGTTTATTCTACAAGAGGACCAGCTAAAGGTGCAGACCTGATCCGAGAAGAAAACAATATTAGAAATTTCTGTACTGATGTCATAGGTCAAGGATAAGTGGACAATCGCACAAGGGAATACAGAGGAAGTAAGATGAAGACAGTAACTGAAAATAATTTGTTTAAATAGGTAGTGAAACCATGAGGATCATCGGAAAATAGGTTGACCCTGCCTTGAATTGATAACGGGCCTCTATAAGCAGAAGTAGCTGGTGTCCACAGATATACGACCCCTCCTTAAACTTTCCCACTTTTTGCTATGAAAGATGTTATTCGGGAGCAGATCACGAGACGTATGAAAGTGCCTGCTTCCCAGTGTTTAAATAGGGCAGTGATGTAGAAACAATGTAAAGATAAATTGAAAAAATGCCACAATGTAGGTGTGTAAATAAAATAAGTGCTGTGTTATAGGTTTTCTTCTCCTTGTGATTGAGTTTCACCATAAATATTTAAACACAGCACTTTTCATCAGTGTAGGAAAATATTGCTCATGCTAATAGGCAGTGATAGACAGAAAAACGCTCCATGAACCATCTGCTGCACCCCCTGACCCCCCCCAGATGACGCTGCTGGCTTGCGTTGAACATGCTTTGAGGTCGTTTTGAAGCATTGAGCATCATCTAGTTGGGTTAGAAAACACATCGCACAGCTCACACAGCATTGTTTTGGCCAACACCACAATAGTCATAAACATGTAAACATGAAGAACAGAGTGGGCTGAATTGGGTGAGATGATGTCTTTAGGATAAAAACTGTTTTTGAGTCGGTTTGTTCTTGATTTGATGGCCCTGTAGCTCCTTCCTGAGGGTATCGATTCAAACAGGGGTCCCGACTCTGCTGAGACAGCGAGAGCTGTAAATGTCCTCAAGGGAGGGAACCGGGCAGCCAGTGATTTTCTGGGCAGTGAAAATGACCCTCCATAGTGTTCTCCTGTCTGCTGAAGATCAGCTGGCAAACCATGTAAAGATGCAATAGCTCAGCACACTCTCAATGCAACAGCAGTCGAAGGACACCGGCAGTTTATCATCCAAGTTGATCTTCCTTATGATCCTCAGGAGATACAGTAGAGTCGCCACTGGACCTTCTTCAGAAGTGCAGTGGTGTTGGTATCCCAGGAGAGATAATTGGCTATGTGAACGCCCAGAAACCTGTAATCAGAGACGCTTTCCACACAATCGCTGTTGATGTCGACAGGCTCTAGATTGGATTTTATCCTGCTGAAGTCTACGAAGACTTCTTTTGGTTTTAGAATGTTCAGAGCTAGGTTATTCTTTGGGCACCTCATTGACAGCCTTTGAACGTCATTCCTGTATGCTGACTCATTTGCCCCTGTGATGAGTACCACCAGAGTTGTGTTATTTTCTTAGTTTTTATAATATTTTTGACCTCATCAGTCCCATAGGCATTTAAGGCTTAGCAAAAGCTCTGTTTCAGTTTTCACTGTATTGAAACAGTGCAGATTATCCAGTTTGGATGCTTCTAATATGGATGCTTGCGGGTATTATTGTTGTTGTTGACCTTACGCAGTGTTGGACCGACAGTAAAAATGTCCTTTATTTTTCAGATGCAAAGAAATCACAGTGGTGCTTGGAGGTCATGACATCTCCAAGAAGGAACCTTCTCAGCAGAGGATAACGGCGCAAAAGTGTTTTAGATTTCCTGGATATGCACATAATAAATATGATTTTGACATTTCACTTATAAAGGTGTGCATTTTATTTTGTGAACTTGAGCAGGTTATTTTCTGTTCGGGTTCTTTTACATTAAAGTGTAATGCAAGTTTCTCCAGATAATAATCAATATAAATATCCACGAGCGTTGTAGTCCTATTTTTTTTCCAAACCAATCCATTTTTTTTGTGTAACAGCTCATGAAAAATGCTACTCTAAATGAGAAAGTGAAGGTGATAGAGCTTCCAGCGAAGAGGGAAGACGTCCCGGATGGTACCAAGTGTCTGATTCCAGGATGGGGGTGGAGAGTCCCTGATGCGTTAGCAGAGAAGGTTCTTCGAGAGGTCACGCTCCCCATCCAGAGCAGTAAAGGCTGCAAAACGAAGTGGCAGAAATATTTAAAGCCTGGAAGAATGCTGTGCACCTACTTTGATGGCAAGAATGGGATCTGTCAGGCAAGTTGCACTTTGTTTATATGAGACATAACTGTAGTTTGGATGTCTGCCTCTAATGATGGTGGTCTATTTGTTTTTTTTTCCCCAGGGTGACTCAGGTGGACCCCTCGTTTGCAAGAACAAAGCACACGGAATAGCAGCAATGACAGCCATTCCATGCACTGCACCATATCCCGACATCTACATGAAGGTTTCCTCTTTCATCACCTGGATAAACCAAATAATGAACCAGAAATAGTGTCCTTGGAAAATAAAATGAGATTAACATGTTTGCATATATCCTCAAAGACTTTTTGGAATGCTTATAAGACGTCTTTATATTGTATTTAACTGTCTAGCATTGTTCTTCATCTATTCTGTTACCTATTATTATCGAGTATCTACAGTATAAAGCAGCGTGTTTGTATTTTTACTGTGTATCCACCCACCATAAAATGTTTTGCTTGATTACTTTGGAGTGTTTCTCAAATGACCATTCATATTTTCAAAGCAGCAAGTGTAATCCTCACACCATAACGTCACTTCTGCGCTCATCATCATTTCCCATTTCATCACACAAATTTATAAATGTTTTAGTACATAAATGCAAATTGTTTTGTACAATTTGTATAATTTGGCACAATTTTCATGTGCTTTAGTTTTGTTGGTCAAAATACTGTAGATTATGTAGTTCCCCTTTTATAATAACTTTACACTGAAAGCTACATATGTATGTGATCACTGTGTTAGCCACCAAATGCAAAACAGATAATCAAGCTGTCAAAATGATAAAAAAAAAATCATTAATTGCACTGATGGGGTAACATGGTGGTGCAGTGGTTAGCCTCACACCTCTGGGACCCGGGTTCGAGTCTCCGCCTGGGTTACATGTGCATGGAGTTTGTATGTTCTCCCCATGTCGTCGTGGGGTTTCCCCCCACTGTCCAAAAACATGCTGAGGCTAACTGGAGTTGCCAAATTGCCCGTAGGTGTGCATGTGAGAGTGAATGGTGTGTGAGTGTGCCCTGCGATGGGCTGGCCCCCCATCCTGGGTTGTTCCCTGCCTTGTGCCCATTGCTTCCGGGATAGGCTCCAGACCCACCGCGACCCAGTAGGATAAGCGATTTGGAAAATGGATGGATGGATGGATGGAATTGCGTTGATATAAGCTTTGCTGTGTTTCATTTGGAATTGTGAAGCTCATGAGAATGCTAACACTGATACTTTGACAATATATCTAAGGAATTAAAGATTTTGAGGGGTGGCGGGAATGTCCTTTTCTGGATTAAACAGGGGGGAGTCACACACTAACTAAAATTAAACATCAAGATTAAAGGTGCAAGTTAACCAGCTGAGAAACAAACAAGACCCTACTACGTGACTCATGGGCCTTACGGTGCTGAAACGGGTGACAGTGACAGTGTTTGGACTTAGCAGTGATACTGGCCAGGCAATTAAGGATTAAAACAAGATTCAGCACTTCATGCATTTTATATATATTTATAAAAATGAAGGTGTCGGACTTACAGTTTTTCTCAGTTGCTAAGCCACATTTCCCAACATCTTAACATCTTTCTCAAAACTCTTAGTGCATCTTCCAAGCCTGTAGACACTATATCACAAGTGTGAAAGAACCAAACATGCAACATGCCCAAAAGACACAAAATAAGTCATAAGTAAAATATTGCCACCATTAAGAAAACACACTTGATCGATGCACAGATAACGACACAAAAAATTAAATGTACTTGAACCAAAACCTGCCGCACGATTTCGTTTCTAGTCACAGGTATAAAATAAAATTCAAAAACAACTTTCAATGACATGAAACAAAATTATTTTTTACAATAGAAAAAAAAAATGCGATTATGAAATATATTACACAACTAACATTTGAAGCCAGCTCAGCATCCAGCCTGTCTTTTCTGTGCATCAGATGTGTTGTCTTCCTTCTTGAGTGCAGCACCCGCCCTCGGCATGCTTCCACAGCGATGTCCTCACAGGCAGCATCCATTGCACCCAGTAGAGACACCTGCTCACAGGGCCGATGGTCATATACAAGCCGCCTCCTGTGGTAGAAAAATCCATGATTATGCACATATAATGTAATTTCAATCAGTAATTACCACAGAAATTCATAATAACACTGTTGATTTAACTACGATGATTACAAATGATTAATTTCTGATTTGGAATAGTTATTATACTAAACATGTAATGCAATAATGCAAGCTTGCTTCAAGTACTAAGTTTTCACTTCTCAATAAGAGACATTTTACAAGGAACTAACATGCGACGGTTTATTCTGCAAGAGGACCAGGTAAAGGTGCAGACCTGATCCAAGAAGAAAACAATATTAGAAATTTCTGTACTGATGTCATAGGTCAAGGATAAGTGGACAATCGCACAAGGGAATACAGAGGAAGTAAGATGAAGACAGTAACTGAAAATAATTTGTTTAAATAGGGTAGTGAAACCACGAGGATCATCGAAAATAGGTTGACCCTGCCTTGAATTGATAACGGGCCTCTATAAGCAGAAGTAGCTGGTGTCCACAGATATACGACCCCTCCTTAAACTTTCCCACTTTTTGCTATGAAAGATGTTATTCGGGAGCAGATCACAAGACGCATGAAAGTGCCTGCTTCCCAGTGCTTTGTGCTAATAAAGTTTTGTAACAACAAATCGACTTCAGTGAAATTTCTACCACATTCCACGCTGAGAAGAATTCCTCTATTGGCTTAAGGAAGGGTGAGTGTAAGGTAAGAACACCACTAACATGCGGTCATGGGCAGTACACCATTCCTGGACTAGATTAGAGTGGTGAAAACTGACATTGTCCCAAATTACTACATAATGTGGCAAATCGGGTCTCAGCACTCTCTCATTCCCAGGAGTGAGAGTATTGTAAAACCCGGCCAAGAGGTCAAGGAGAAGAGCTGAGTAATAAGGTCCAAGTGACCATTTAGATAGATAGATAGATAGATAGATAGATAGATAGATAGATAGATAGATAGATAGATAGATAGATAGATAGATAGATAGATAGATAGATAGACTTCTGTTCATCAGATAAGCCTGTTATACATAGAAGCTTTATAAAACCATTTAAATCCCCACTGCCAAGCAATCTTTACATCCAGGCTGATCCCTGCCTGTCTTATGGCGCAGGTTCAACATGTTAGGAGGTTATGGAATTTTTATTAATTCACTGAGGACTCTCAGCAGGATAAGCAGCTGGAATACGGACGGAAGGATAAACAGGGAAAAACCCAGGACAGGACACCAAACCGTCGAAGGGCACACTGCACCATTCACACCTATTTAATAACTCCAGTTCACCTCAGCATGTTTTTAGAATGTGGTGGGGGGGGGGGGTTGGAAAAGAACCTGGAGAAATCCCATGACAACATGAGAACATGCAAACTCCACACACACAGAGACGGAGCAGAAACCCCAGGAGAGGCAGTGCGCCTGCAATAGAGAGAGACTTAAAAAGAAACACCAGCACAAGAAACAAGTGACAGTTAATTATAAAGGTTATTAATCTACTGATTACACTTTCCTGATGTCAGATAGGCCCCACCCACACTGAGATGCTTTCTGGTCTAAATTGGAAACAAGTTTTCAGAATTACTCTCTCAAAATGCTTCTCTCCAGTGATGCATGTTTTCTGTGGAGTCTCTCTGCACGGAGCTGTGAAACCTCAGCGAGGTGCTGCGCGGCTCCCTGCAGCTCAGCACTGCAGCGCTCTCCTCGCCTTTTCTGCATGCCAGTCTTTACCGGCACTTATGGCCACAAGGACCTGTGAAGCGACTGATTCCGTACTGTGAAGCGATCAAATGTTCAGGTCACACTGAAAGAATGCAGGACAAGCCCTAGTGGGTCAGCTATGAACATCCTTTGGGAGATCTTCTTTATTAAAGTGTAAAAGTGTCTACGATTGCACTTGCACACCCTCCAGTGTTCATAAGAAATATCTCACTTGTAGTACAAGGTTTGCCTATTCGTGTTTAGAAGGACCTAAGATTCCGTATGATGGTTTAATGAATGTTCCATTGTGAGCATGCAAATCAGGTTCTGCTGATGTTCATTTGAATTATGAGTTTTGATTGATTTACAGCAGTGTCACTCATATAAATGAAGAGAAACGTTCAGAAGCATTAAAAGATAGATGCATCATCAATGATCATTAAGTTTATCTGCTAGCATCTTCAAATGGGCAGCTTGGCTACATTTTTCAATTTGTTTCATTTTTTAACTACTTTGGGGCTGTTAGGAGAAAAAAAAAAACTACAAAATGAAAAATTACAAAATATCTTCCATGTCACTGTTGCCCACTTCCTGTTATGTGATCTGCATATAAAGAAACGCCTGCACGCTGTCTGTCTGTCAGTCGGTGAATTTTAAACTTCCAGAACTCATCATGCTCCTGCATCTGTCTCTGTTCTGTCTCCTTCTCCAGGAGCTTCTCTCTCTCACAGGTAGGGCCACCACTTTCCTTTCACATTATACTACATACTGTATGTAGCCAAAAAGGCAGCAGGAAAATGCAACTGGAGGGAAAAATCCTGTTACCTGGTGGTTGAGGCTAATTCACCAAGCTGCGCTACCCGGTACCTGGATTCTGCCGAAAATGCAGCTGTTTATGTGACATAGGAGCGTCTGAGAGCGGTATCCTGGGAGGGGAGACCGCCAAGCCTCACTCCCGGCCCTACATGGCCTCCCTGCAGGTCCGTGGTGCTCACACCTGTGGGGGCTTCCTCATTCGGAAGGACTTCATCCTGACTGCAGCTCACTGCACAAAAAAGTGAGTCCATCTGTTTTTCCTTTCTCATTTTTTTAACCCTTCATCTAGGAGGATGGATGCAAGACGATTGTGACGGTTTATAATACTGTTTATAACCGTTGATATATGATTGCTTGTCCCTAACACTCACGCGAGTGTGAAGGCTTGTTCAAGTGAGTTTTTTTTTTTAAATATAAGTTTATTTTTTAACTTTAACTTTGTTTTTTTTTTTGAAAATGGCTAAATATAACCCTGTCCTCGTCTTTGTTCTGTAGCTCCAAATCACTCACCGTTGTGCTTGGAAATAACAACATTAAGAAAAAAAAGTGGTTCAGGCGGGCAACTATAAAGAAAGTAAAACAGTGCTACAGCCATCCAAATAATTCAAAAAATCAGTATGACTTTGATATTGCGCTCTGCAAGGTATGTGTGTTAATGAAGTAAAGCTCACTTTGGTGACTTTCATGTTCATTTGGAATCATTCACGTGTTACACCATATGTCTATACATAGATATACCGTGTAAGAATTTAGTGATCAGTGGTCATCGCTGACACACCACAGTGCACAACAATGAAATGTGTTTTCTGCATTTAACTCATATGTGACATAGCAGGGGGCAGCTAATTCAGCACCGGGGGAGCAGTGCTGGGGGGCGGTGCCTTGCTCAGGGTACCTCAGTGGTGCCTTGTTGGTCAGGGATTCAAACCTGCAATCTTTCAGCTACAAATGCGCTTCCCTAACCCTTAAGCCAGCACTGCCCACAACATGTAATGTTTGAATATTAAACAATGAAAATTATTATTATTAATAATAATAATAATAATGAATGACAATTATCTATAGTAATGTTCAATGAAAAGTATCTGACATTACATTTGATAATCCTCATGACTCATTAATGCCTACACAGCTAGTAACTATAAGATGGATGGATGGATGGATGGATGGATGGATGGATGGTAGAAGGATGGATGGATGGACATTTTATGATCATTAATATGTGGGCATTTTTTTAGCTGAAGGAGAAAGTTGAATCAATATCTGCCAGTGTTGTAGTCTTAACTCTATCCATTTTGTGTTACAGCTTGCGAAAAGTGTTACTCTGAATAAAAAAGTGAATGTCATAGAGCTACCA